>NC_089855.1:1662500-1810000 GCF_036373705.1 Amia ocellicauda
CACACTGAACTCAGACACAGCCAGTAGCAGCAGTCAGTTCCTTGTGCGCGACGCAGTGTTGCTGTATTTTCATCTTCAGTGATATATTCCATTCTGGTGACACTTCCGATTGTGTGGCCCAGTTTAATATTAAATAGATCCAATTGAGAATCAATTAACATTCACCTACTTGAACATTACAGTTCAGTAGAATGTATTTAATATCTAGCTATACTGAAAACTGTCAATGGGAAGGAACACCGTCTGCAGTGGAGGTGTCACAGTTTGTCCCGATCGTCTCTGTAACTCGGCTCACGGGTCTGATATCTGCACTGCAGGGGCTGAGCCGTTCTGTAAGCGGCTGCTGTTTTCACGCTGATGCCGGTTTTGGTATACAGAGATATTACATTAACATTCTCTGAACGTTGTTTAGCAAGTAGTCGATTGTTAATAGGTTATCAATTGATAAACTATACACTGATCAATAGGCCACACAATCTGAAGCGTTACCTATATGTGGCAAGAGCTTTGCTCAAAGCCCGGCGCTGTGTGAGTGCAGAGAGTGGAGAGCAGTCACTCACACCTCAAACGGCTGCTTTAAGACATTTGACTACAGGTGTTAAACAACCGTAAACCAGTTCAAACATAAATCAATACAAAATACATTCAATAAATAAACCAATTGCGCATCACCTTTCTAATTAGTCATGGAAAAGCGGTTCATTTCACTCTGTATTTTGTAGAGACACTGAATGACAAGAACTGATTGATTTCACCCAGTTTGTGTATCATTTCATCAAAGTGTACTTTTAGTTTTAAATGTTCTCACTGGAAATTGAAAGACATCACAACTTCACCTAGTACTGATTCGAGTGACTGATGCAATAATGAAGACAGAAATGTGCCACACAGACACACACTCACACACACACACGCACACTCACTCACACACACAGACACACACACACACACACACACACACACACACACACACACACACTCACATACACACTCACTCACTCTCACACACACACACTTACACACACTCACATACACACTCACTCTCACACACACACACACACACACACACACACACACTCACATACACACTCACTCTCACACACACACACACTCACTCTCACACACACGCACAGACACACACTTACACACACACTCACTCTCACACACACACACTCACATACACACTCACTCACACACTAACACACACACTCACACAGACACACACACATTCACACTGTTCTGTTTGTCTCCTCGGCTCTGTTGGTTCACAGCTGTATCTCGTGGTGTGTGGTAGGCTGTGTTATTTTCCATGGGTAATATCAGTCGTGTTTTACTGTGAGAGGCACCGAGCGGGACAGGAAGGCTGACCTACACACAGCCCTGCTCACCACATGCCCCGTCTCACAAGAAACCACTACACACACTCTCACAGCAACACCCAGCAGCAGCACAAACAATCAACCCACAAGACCTACACGTTCACTATTTCCCTGGGTCTCAATACCAGCCAACTTGCTCTGGTTGCTAATGCAAATTATTTGTACAACTTCTGCTCAATCAACACCCTCTCAGTACAGCGTCTTCTTCACCAACCCCCCCCCCCACCCGTAATCACTAACCCCTCACACGTGATTCCCTCCCTCCAATCCTTGTGTCTCCTGGCCTGACCCCTGACCCCTGACCCCACCAAAACATAGTCTTTGAGATGTCTATATATAGCATTGTAACTGAACCGCTTAGTAGCCAATCAAATGACAGTCTAATGTGCTCAGTCCTTTCATCTATAGATTTGTAATCTTCAGTTCAGACAGAACACTTCATTGAGAAGAACAAATAGAGAAGACAAACTCTAACAGAGTACAATGAACATAATCTTATTTCTCCTTTCATTTTGCTCTAAAGCAGGTAAGGCTTAGTGTTGTTCACAAATCTGTATGACAGTCCTCAGTGAAACAACACATTTCAAAAACATTAAAGCATTTAATAGCAAGAAACTACTTTTCATTAGTATACATTTAATGTCTGTTGGAAAAATTAAAACTAAATCTGTAAAATAAATTATAATCAATTAGATGTTTTGGATATATATATATAACATGTACTGATCTATTCTTACAATATGCTCTTTCAGTTGCTTTGTTTATTGATGGTCGTTGAGATGCAGTATTTGAGAGCAGGAGGTCGTGTTCAGATGGAGCTGTATGTCGTCCTCCCTGCCCGACTCCCTGTGTTTTCCAGGTCTGCTTCTCTGTCAGCTGTTTGCTCAGTCCCCTTCCTCGGTGACAGTGGAGCTCGGAGGTTCAGTTACCCTGAGCTGCAGCGTTTCCAAGAGTTACTCAAGCAATGCCTTGTTCTGGAACAAGCAACCATCTGGAGAACCTCCAAAGTCCATAGTTTCATTTAAAAATAATGCAGCTTCATTTCTTGGAGGCTCTGACAACAAGCGCTGTGCAATAGATAGAAGAGGTGATTCTTTTAATCTCAACATTTCCAACATTGAAGCGTCAGACGTTGCCAGATACTACTGTGGAGCAATCAGGGACACAACAGTGAGATTCGGATCTGGAACTTCAATACGACTGAAAGGTGAGTCCAGCAATTCTCTTATCAGGGGTTTTTATCTTACATTTTATTTCCCCTCATGCTAAATGTGAAGTTACAATGGATACTGGTTTTCCATTAAATTACAATGCTGTGTTGCGAGCGGCATCATCTCTAAAAGGCCGTCCGCTCACAATATCATAAAGAAAGGTATTACAGGATTGTCCAAATATTCTCCCTATAAAAGCGTTGCTTGTGTTTGGCTGTGTGTCACTAGATGCAGCGCTGGAGGCAGATTGAGTTGCCTGCTGCAGTACAGATCTCTCACCCGTGTGTTTCTGTCAAAAAGACTAGGATCTCATTTCACAATTCATAAATACATGCAAAGAACAATACTCAAAGCTGCAGTGCTTCTCATGATGCAAAAACTAATGTATTGAGTAATATAATAATAATAATAATAATAATAATAATAATAATAATAATATACTCATTAATAAATATATAACGTAAATGCCTTATAGATATTCTTCATAAATGCTACAATAACAATACTAAAATTAGCTCCATGTCTTAAAATAATTAATAATAAAAATAACTAAACAAATACAAGATACAAATATAGTTTAAGTGGTGGAAAGAGCTGACAAAGCCAGAAAAGATGAGACGTGTTTAGATAAGTTTATATAGGAATTCTGTTTATAAACAGAAATTGGGCAAATAATTGATAAAACAGCTACGTCAGGATGTAAAGATTCAGATTACTTTATTTTACACAATCTCAACTGTATATTAACCCTTACACTACTGATCCAGGCTGCAATGTGTTACTGTAAACCATACTGTCACTCTCTCAGGCTCAGGGTCCGTCAGCAGGAGAGTGGAGCAGCAGCCGGCGTCTGTCCCCGTCCAGCCAGGAGACAGTGTGACTCTGCAGTGTACAATACACACTGAGACCTGTGCAGGAGAGCACAGTGTTCATTGGTTCAGGCATGGCTCAGGAGAAGCCCTTCCAGGACTCATTTACACCCATGGGAACAGGAGTGATCCGTGTGAGAGCAGCTCTGAGCCTGGGCTTCCTGCACAGGGCTGTGTCTATGAGCTCCCCAAGAGGAACCTCCGCTCCTCTGACGCTGGGACTTACTACTGTGCTGTGGCCACATGTGGGCAGATCCTGTTTGGCAACGGGACACGGCTGCACATTGCAGGTAAAAAAAAAATATATTATGTTAATAATACCTGTGCATATCTTGATCAGAGGGGAGATGGAAAACTCTATATTAGTACTAGACGTGAAAATAAATGAACAAATAATAATAAACATAATCTTAATTAGACCTTTCTAACATTCCCTACCTTTGCTGTGACTAATAAACGTGAATAAAACCTGCATCATGTCTGCACTGTGTCAGTCGCTTTGATTAATCTGGGTATAGAAATGAAATCAGAGCCCAAACGTTGAACTGCTTCTTTCCAAGACCTGCTTAGCCATCAGACTGTGAACACTGTGCTCATTGCAGGAGGAAATCACTCAAACATTGAAACAGGTGATCTGTAACTTGTGTTTCTGTCATTTTCTTAACTATCACAATCTTCTTCTTGGTCAACAACATTTCCTGAGGTAAAATTGTTTAGTCAGCTATGTCAAATATGTAGATATGAATATAAATATTGTGTTCATTTGAAATTTGCTCCTCATTTCAATGGCAGGCAACAACAGTCCGCCTGACATGCATGTGTGACAGTTTAAGTTCCTGTTCCTTTCATTCGCCGGAGAAGAGGGCCTTAGATAAACCACACTCGCAGTCTGGAGAAATAGTTATGCTGGGAAATAATAATAGATACAGGGTTCAGGGAAATGTTCCTCACTCAGCAAAACCACAGCAGCGAGACTAAACTGCTGCCAACTTACACTGTGATCGTATAGTGATATTGTGATATATTCAACAGCTCCTTAGAAACAGTCATCCCTCATAAAACAGGGCACAACCTGTATTAACACTAAATAAATACTCCCAAGAGAGCAATTCAGATTGAAATAAAATGTTCCTCCACCCAATACACTTCAGCTGAGCAAAGGGAAACAATGCCCGCTGACGGAGCTGCATGACCTCCACACAGAGAAACGCACAATACACACATAGAAAATACATGTGCATACCTGGGGAAATAATACTATGTACAGGGTTCAGGGAGACGGACCTCACCCGGCAAACCACTGCACAAACAAGCAGAAATGCAGAGTTAATCGTCTGTCTCTTAAAACACCAGAGCTTACACGTGAGGTTTTAAATAGGCCTACACCTCGTGGCTGAAAAATAATAAAACAAAATGAACCTGTTTAATGTGGTATTTTGTGCATCCTACACAGTTACGAAGGCGCACACTGAATTAATACATCAATTGGGGCATTATTGACTCAATCAATCAAGTTTGCATATATTATTAATCAAAATAAGAGCCGTCTTACCAGCAGCGAGACTCCATTAAACTGCTGCGGACTCAGCGAAGCAACACAAAATGGATGAAGGAAAGGAATGTAACCCTTTAAATGCCAGGTTGCAATTAGTAACTTTTAACCAGTGATTTCAGCATTAATTTAATAGTAACAAGACAAAATTAACTCCGTTACACATGCTGTTCTCAAATTAAATTGTTTCCTTTTGTGCCTACCTGTAAATGATCTGAATCAATACATTTTAGCCGGACACATACTTTGAACTGAATGCATTTGTCTCACACTCTCTCTCTCTCTCTCTCTCTCTCTCTCTCTCTCTCTCTCTCTCTCTCTCACTGACTAGGAAGAGTGAACCAATGTTTGTGTAAAGCATTAAGTGTAAGACACAGACTTTGGTAATGTGACCTTATAAACGAGTGGAATTAGTGGTTCATGTCTTTGTTTAAACAGAACCAGGCAATAAACACTGGACAAGTCACACATAAGCACTACTACACACTGTGTAGCTTACTGGTGACGTGTGTGTTAAGTATGTAACTGATGCTTCATTGAGTTCATGCTGACAATAACGGGGCTGCTGTCCTCTGGAGCTGTAGAGCCCTGTGCCCTCAGATCAGTGTGCTGCTATGGCTCTCCATCCTGAGGAGTGCAGGGTGCAGCTCTGAGTGATGATCATTTCCACAGCAGTGACTGCATCGCTGTCTCATCAGGTGACCAGGCGGAGACACTGGAGCCACTGGAGCGGCCCTGTGCCGCCCAGCTGAGTGTGCTGGCGTGGCTCTCCGTGTCGAGGACTGCAGCGCTGCTGCTCTGTGTGGCCCTGCTGGCTGTGATCTACTGCAGAGGACATGAGCGCTGAGGGCTGATCTGATCTGGGACCCGGAGGAAATACAGGGGCCCCGAACACCAGGGGCCGAACAGAGCCACTGGACCTGCACCTGCACACGCATCCCTCTTCTGTTACATTGACATATACTGTTCACACACTTGTCTTTTAAATGTATATATATCATATATAATGAGTAAAGCTGGATGTATTTTTATTTCAGGTCGAAATGGTTTCCTTTATTGCAGGCTTTGTTTTAATCTTTTTACACTTAATAAAATGAACCATTGAAAACAAACTCCTGACACAGTGTGACTGGCACTGCGCTGCCTGTGTGAATGAGGAGATGAGTGCTGGAGTCAGTCCGTCAGTCCTGGGACCCAGGCTGGGTGAGTCACAGTGTTCTGGGCTGAGGAGAAATACTGTTTTATTGGTGTAAGTATTTTACATATCAATAATAAAAACAATCAATACAAATTTTAATACTTGTGATTAAAATTTTTAAAAAATAAATTCTTAAAATCACTTAAAAAATTTGAATTCTTAGTGATTGATATAAACATATAAACTCAAATGAACATGTGCGTAAACAAAACAATAAAACAAACATGATTAAAGCAAAAAATGCTACCAACAAAAGAGTCAAATACATTGAAAATAACTGAAAATGCAAATCAAAAAATCAAAAAACAAATCAAAAAACAATTAAACAATTAAAATGATAAAAATAAAAAACAAACCAAAACGGTCCGATGCATTTAAAATTAAATCCAAACGGTCAATGTGTTTCACAAAAAAATAGAACAAAACTAACCAAAAAAACTAGTGCTTTAAAAACAACTATATCTTTAAAAACAGTTAAAATTCATTTTTAAAAGTAATTTTTTAAAAGACAATCATTCATAAAATAGTTAAAAGATCTTGGACTCGGGCTCCAGCAGGGGGAGATGGCCGTCCCCGGAGGTGGGTCCCATCATGGGATCCTGAGCTCCACCAGATCTTGTATCTGCCAGTTCTTAAAGGGCTGAGGAGAAAGGGAGGACGAGCCTTCTTCACCTCTGTGCACAACATGTCCAACCACACAGCCTGCACTCTGCCCTGAAGCCCTGCAGACTCTGCTCCTTCCTCACACCCCGGGCTGTGGCGCTGTGTGGCTCACATCTCCTCACTGCAGAGTCCAGGCCGCACAGTGAGAACGCACTCTGCTCTCATGAGCCGCAGGATTGGTCTCATTGTCATTGCACTGGCATTTTATAAAGTCTGCTTCTTCCTTTAATGACATGATACTGAAATGAATAAGAGTGTCATTGTTAGTGCTTTACACTGACGTTAGTCCACTATAGTCAGTGTGTGAGAGAGTGTGTGACACAGACCCAGAGCCGCGTTACTTCCTGTGTCTGTACTGAGAGAGTGAAGGACTTGAGCTGCATGATGTGTGAGCAGCTCCAGTGTAACATTTTCCTTTAACACATTTGAACCTCTTTCTCTTCAAAGACACTCATGTGATGTTTTTAACTGACAGCTGTAGCAACACAGGCCCTCATTTCCTTCATGACATGTTATTAGTGCTGCGTTATTTATTTGTACTGTATTGTTGATGAACATGGACGACAAACCTCAGCAGCAGACTCAGTGCTTCAGGATGACTGTCTTCAGGTCACACAACGTCACTCTTAATTGTGTTTATGGGTGCAGGACATTGAATACGAACATATTTGTATTGATAGTTAATATTATTATAAATAGCACACGCAGTGGGGCAGTACTAAGAAGGTGAACAGTTGTAAATGTCCACACATGTAGGAACACACTGTGGCCACTTGTTACAAGTTCATTATCATTAAGATATAAAATAGTTAATTGACTGCGTCTGATGCAGGAGCTGGTCTGGCCGGCCTGTCTCACAGTCACTGCAGGGTTTAACCCCCAGGGCGCTCAGTCCCATTGCTGAGCTCTGACATCAGCATACAGCACATGTGTGTCCGTCTCTCGCCTCCTTCTCCCAGGATGCACTGCTCTGTTGGCAGTGAACTTCAGGGCAGCGTAATTCATCAGCTCTGTGTCCTGATTCTGTGGACAAAATATGTGAGATTGAAGCAAATTTCTAAAGAATTTCAATACACACCAGGTATCTGTAAAATGAAATGTATAAAGTACTGTGGATTGAAATTAAAAGGGCCAAATTTACTCAGTAACCGACAGACTACAGCAAGTGTTAAATCAGCAAAATAACGGCACTGGAAAGCAGTAAACTATTTTGCCGATTCAACACTTGCCGTGATTTATGCCACTTAAAACATTTCTTCCCAGTCGAGTCTCATGCTGAAAAGAGAGGCGAGTGATGGGTAATTTGCCGCAGGTGTAATGGACGTTGATCATGAAAGTGTCATTAGAAGAGAGGAGCTGTGAGCACGGTGCACGGATTGAGGCTCCACTCAGAGATGAGGCGTGTGAGGTGGGTATCACATGACATGAAGGATATATAGGCAGTGGATTCACTTTTAAAGCCAAAGATGACAGATACAAAAAGTGTTTCCTCTCTCTCTCTCTCTCTCTCTCTCTCTCCCCCCCACAAAAACTCAAGGACAACCGTACTGATACTGGTACAGTTAACACTACATATAATTTAAATTCACTAGTATATTTTTATATTAAGAATGTTATTACTATTATTATATACCTAGCTTTATAATTGTTATTTTTTTAATTTCTATTAACAAATTCAAAGGCTGTTCTTACACCTGATGGACGAGTGATCACTGGAAATATTATGGCTATGGATGATGCCCCTTGTCATACTGCCTTAGTGCCTTTATTACGTAAATGACAATGCCACTGTTTAAGAAAATATACACTTTTGTAATGCATACAAAATAGAAAAATCAGTTTATGTATAAATACTCTACAAGTCATGTTTTTTGTTGAATGTCCAATTGTGCAAGTAAACTGGTATCTTAAATCTGTTAATTATAATTAACAGATTAACAGTAAATTAATTTAACAGATTAACATTCTATTAAGAAATTACTTAATTGAATGGAACTGCTTTGATTTTGGATTCTTAAACCAACTGTGAGTAAGTCTTCCTAAAAGCGTGAATTGTGCAGCTAAAAGTTTGGATTAAAAATCTTTAAGTGTGGATTATGTAGCTAAAGGCTCAGATTATGTAGCTAAAAGTGTGGATTATGTCATCAATGCATGTGTCCACACTCCCCATCGTGATCAGCGAAGCCACTCAGACTCTTTAGTTTGTGGATTCGTAAATATAATCAACTGAAAGATCAAAGGAATAGAAACGTTTAATCAGAAAATATACAATGAAAGACAGCCGGAGACAATTGCATATTGAAATGGACCCTGAACAATATGACAATATCAACTGTCAGTTTTCAGCTTGCAGTGACAGAAGCAGTGCCCCGGGCCCCGGACCGGGTAGGCCTGACCACAGACGGGCAGTGCCGAAAGTGCAGAAGCCTCCGGTTCTAGCTCAGCTCCCGGCCCTGTGCCTTCGCACAACAGCTGCAGGACGCCTGTCACCGGTGGCTCAAACAAGACAAGCACTCGGACCTGGTGGTCACGGAGCAGTTCCTCGGCTGTCTGCCATGTTCCTCTGCAGAGAGGGTGAAGTCTCACCAGCCCAAAGACCTGGAGGAGGCCACCAGGCTCGCGGAGATCCACCTGGCTGCACGGGACGATTTCACCTCCCGAAGCCCGGGGGCGGACGCTTCCCCATCAGTTCCCAAGACCCTCTCCGGCCCGACTCGCCCAGAGACGGACGTGGCACCGGAGACACCAGCACCAAAACTTGCCCCTCCCCAACCCGTTTTTCCTTCCCCCACTGTCCGTCCCAGAACGAAACCCATCCCCTCGGCACCCTCTTTTTCCTCTCCCCCAGCAGTGTGCGGCCCCCAGGAACAGCCACGGTGACGTGTTGGCATTGCGGACAACCTGGACACCGTCTGGCCGAGTGTCCACTAATGGAGGTGGATTATTCCACTGTATGTGCTGCTCACCCCTCTACTCGCCCTGGTTCAGCAAGAGATTTCACAGTACCGGTAAGAATGGGGGGACGTGAAGTCAAGGCCCTCCTGGACTCGGGCTGTAGCAAGACGCTGGTCCAGGATGGCCTGGCTCCCTGGGGCACCAGCAGGCGAGGCACTAAAGTAGCTATACGGTGTATTCACGGGGACATACACTGTTACCCCACGGCCCAGGTGAATATAATGATTGGTGGGGAAACTTATAAGATGAACGTGGGACTCGCCCCTCGTTTGCCATTCCCGGTGGTCCTAGGGTGGGATTGGTCTAAATTTCTGTCCAATATCAAAGATCCTAGGCTCTCGTTATCTGATTTGGCTGGGGCACGCGTGAGACGTGGCTCTGGGGGCCGATCGCCCTTAGTGGCTGCCGGCGATGAGCGGGGCAAGGATAGCTTTTCCTCCGACCCCAGTCACGCAGCAGCTGACAATACTCTGTCGGACCCGGGGGAGGGAACGAGTTCTGATTCGCCAGCTCTCCCCTTCCTCCACCAGGAGGGCCGATACCTCTGGCGCAGCTCCGGATCCCATCATCTCCCGGGTTTCCGATTTCGCTCTGGACCAGTCCCGCGATGATGCCCTGGGTCGGTTATATGACCAGGTCGCAGTTGTGGACGGTCGCATAGTGAATGCACAGAGGGCGTGCTCGTATCCCCAGTTCCACATTGACAAAGATTTATTATATAGGGTTACCAAAAATCGGGGGGGGGGACCCGGTCACAAAACAATTACTGGTACCACGTTTGCACAGGCGCTTTGTGTTTCTCTCTGCACACAAAGTACCTATGGCGCTTCACCTGTGTCGTGACAAGACCTTAAGCCGGATAACGGACCGATTCTTCTGGCAAACATGGATCATCTGTGTCAGAAGGCAAGCCGGTGTGTCCATAAGGACCGAATTAAAAACTCGATAAAGAAGTGTGCGAGCACTTCATTACAGAACTTAGAGTCCTGTTTAGCGGAGTTAACAAATGAAAAAGTGAAGAAGTCACAACTGAAATGAGCTGCTCTGTATGGGTTAGCTCAGTGTGTTAAGATCTTATCTGATCATTCTGCCGAGGTAGAAACTAAATTGAAACATGTTAGCGATGAGAAATCTGCCCTGCTTTTACAAAATGCAGAGTTGAAATTTCAGATGCTGACAGTGAGCAGTAATGCTGTTATTGCAGCTGCTGCCTGTTTCGATAAAGAGCAGCGCAGATCTGACAATGAGAGTTTGAGAAAAGAGAATCACACTTTACAGCAAAAGTTCAATGATTGCCAGGCAGCTCTCAGACACACTGAGACCAAAGTTTCCCAAAGTAATCACACTGCATGTAAACAGCCGATTTGGGTCCAATTACTCTAGAGACAGATTTAGAGGAATTAATGATTCAACTTTTTTTTTGCATTCAGTTACACCCACAACTGAACGACCTGCATTGGAAAACAATAATTTTAGCTGCATGTTCTCCGACTTTAAGATCCCTGTTAAGTGTTGATGAAGTGGGGAGAGCGACTGCGTGGACTGAGGTCTTAGAGCTAATAAGCGAAGCTTGTGGCTGGAATGCAGCAGATTGGGGAAGTAAATTTTATTCTGCAATACAGAGAAAAGGCGAACATGGATTACACCCTGATTTGAAAGCAATCCTGGGCATCTCAGCTGATGCAACCGAGGATTGGGAGAATTTGTTTCCTAAAATTTGCAGAGCACAGGAATTAGTGAAACAAGGAGCTTGGAAATGTGTTAAAATTGATAATAAGGGGAAAACTGAAAAAGAATCCTGTGGAAAATTATTCCAGGTCGAGGGGCCTCATGTTTTCTTAAACACAGAGCCTGACTATGGGCCTTGTCCCCCTCATAATCCTCACTGGGAAAATAAACACAACTCTGGTTACAAGCGTAACAGGGGCAGAAGTGACCGCGCTGGAGATCAGACTCACACTGACCCCAAGTCAAACAGACAGGCCGGGACACCCCAAGCGGCGGTGCCTAACGTGACTCCTCCCACCTATGATGAGTCAAAGGCAGCACCAACTCCTCCTCAGCACTCAACTCCTCCCCTGTATCCGCAGAAAGAGCTACAGCTCCTGCGTCAGGAAGCGCAACAACTGCGCACTGATCTCATAGGGAAAGCAGCCCATGCACAGCACGCATAGGGGTGCGTGGCCTCCCTGAAGGTAGAAACGAAGCTCTACCGGGACAGATGGAACAGGCCGATCTTAAGAGCAGCTGTTGACGGAGGCCCACAGCAATGCATGCTCTTAGACACTGGTCCTTCTGTGTCTGTCCTACATGCTCAATCTCCACACACACACACATTATCTACAGGTATTACAGCTAATGTATCTGGGTTTAAGGGAGACATGACTACTGCTATGAAGGGTATAAAATGTAATTTGAAAATAGGTGATTATCAAACTTGGTCTCCTATATTAATGCCTTTACCTGAGGGTCAGTCAATTATTGGTTCGGATGTCTTGAGAAGATAAGGTGTAATACTTGATTACGCTAATAATCAGATTTGGTTTAACAGAGAAATGTTGTGTACACTGTTAGTGATTCACATGCAGTATATACTATTAAGTCACCAGGTGAATTACCGCTTCCATTCAATAAAAATTATGCATTGAGGCAAATAATAGTGAAATACTCTGATGTGTTTGTCAGGCATAAGCATGACTGTGGTAATGTGGGTCAGGAGGAAGACATCAATGGTCCTCCTCATACATTTCAAAAACAATATGGGATCCCCACTGAAAGTCACAAATCTGTTGCAACTGTTATTAGTTCTCTGTTACAGCAAGGAGTCATAAGACATTGTACTTCTACAACAAACTCTCCTATTTGGCCTGTGTGGAGACTGACTGTGGACTACAGGCCACTCAACGCTGTGACACCTACCTGTGCACCGATTGGAAGAGACACTGCAACTCTACTGTCCCGTGTCCCAACTGACAGTAAGGTCTTCACAGTGCTGGACATTTCCAATGGTTTCTGGAGCGTTCCACTTGCTCAAAATTGCCAATACAAATTTGCTTTCACTTTTGACAATCAGCAATACACATAGACCAGCTTACCGCAAGGTTTGCATAATTCTCCAACCATTTTTCACAAGCGGATGGCTGAGGCTATAAAAGGTTTTTCCAGACCTGAGTGCCTTGTCCAATACGTCGATGAACTACTGCTTGCTACAACTACATAAGAAGAACATCTTCAGCTCTTTGATGAACTCTTAAGTCTCCTTTCACAAGCAGGTTTGAAAATCAACCCAAAGAAAGTGCAATTGTTTCGAGACTCTGTTTCCTATTTAGGTGTTACTCTCACTCCAGAGGGGAAATCACCTGATAATGCCAAGGTTCAGCTAATCACAAAGTTGCCTTTGCCTGTCACTAAAACTGCATTGCGTTCTTTCCTAGGTTTGATGGGATACCAAAGAGACTTTATTCCAGAGTTTGCTACATTTGCAAAGCCACTATACGAACTTTTGTGAAAAGATTTCTACAGTACTGAAACTTGGACAGAGAACCACACTAAAGCTGTTGAACAGTTAAAACAAGCATTGGTGCAAGCTACTGTGCTGCTAACTCCAAACCCTACACTACCTTTTCACCTAGAGGTGGGCTCCTCCAAAGAAGCACTGACTGCCGTGCTTTGTCAAGAACACCACGGTGTGCTGAAACCAGTAGCCTTCGCTTCACGGTGTCTTCAGGGTGTTGAGAGACAGTATGATACGTGCACTAGACACTTGTTAGCGACTTTTTGGGCAGTGAAACATTTCACTTATATTACAGGACTGAACAAAGTGGTGCTGCACACACCGCATACTCCACTGAACTTGTTATTGAAGCCCACAGATACTTTAGTTTTATCACAGAGACTTTCGCATTGGACTTTGTTAATGTTGCAACGTGACTTAGACATAGTAGAGGTGAACATCATATCAGAAATGATGAAGCTGATCGGTGTGCTAAATTTGCTGCTAGACACTGTGGTCCGTGGCATTTGCCAGATCCATTGCCTACCAATGAAAATGTCTCTGCCTTGGTGAAATCGCAGTCTCTTTTTGAGATTCAAAAATTAGATTCAGACATCCCCCAGCAGTGTGCGGCCCCCAGGAACAGCCACGGTGACGTGTTGGCATTGCGGACAACCTGGACACCGTCTGGCCGAGTGTCCACTAATGGAGGTGGATTATTCCACTGTATGTGCTGCTCACCCCTCTACTCGCCCTGGTTCAGCAAGAGATTTCACAGTACCGGTAAGAATGGGGGGACGTGAAGTCAAGGCCCTCCTGGACTCGGGCTGTAGCAAGACGCTGGTCCAGGATGGCCTGGCTCCCTGGGGCACCAGCAGGCGAGGCACTAAAGTAGCTATACGGTGTATTCACGGGGACATACACTGTTACCCCACGGCCCAGGTGAATATAATGATTGGTGGGGAAACTTATAAGATGAACGTGGGACTCGCCCCTCGTTTGCCATTCCCGGTGGTCCTAGGGTGGGATTGGTCTAAATTTCTGTCCAATATCAAAGATCCTAGGCTCTCGTTATCTGATTTGGCTGGGGCACGCGTGAGACGTGGCTCTGGGGGCCGATCGCCCTTAGTGGCTGCCGGCGATGAGCGGGGCAAGGATAGCTTTTCCTCCGACCCCAGTCACGCAGCAGCTGACAATACTCTGTCGGACCCGGGGGAGGGAACGAGTTCTGATTCGCCAGCTCTCCCCTTCCTCCACCAGGAGGGCCGATACCTCTGGCGCAGCTCCGGATCCCATCTTCTCCCGGGTTTCCGATTTCGCTCTGGACCAGTCCCGCGATGATGCCCTGGGTCGGTTATATGACCAGGTCGCAGTTGTGGACGGTCGCATAGTGAATGCACAGAGGGCGTGCTCGTATCCCCAGTTCCACATTGACAAAGATTTATTATATAGGGTTACCAAAAATCGGGGGGGGGGACCCGGTCACAAAACAATTACTGGTACCACGTTTGCACAGGCGCTTTGTGTTTCTCTCTGCACACAAAGTACCTATGGCGCTTCACCTGTGTCGTGACAAGACCTTAAGCCGGATAACGGACCGATTCTTCTGGCAAACATGGATCATCTGTGTCAGAAGGCAAGCCGGTGTGTCCATAAGGACCGAATTAAAAACTCGATAAAGAAGTGTGCGAGCACTTCATTACAGAACTTAGAGTCCTGTTTAGCGGAGTTAACAAATGAAAAAGTGAAGAAGTCACAACTGAAATGAGCTGCTCTGTATGGGTTAGCTCAGTGTGTTAAGATCTTATCTGATCATTCTGCCGAGGTAGAAACTAAATTGAAACATGTTAGCGATGAGAAATCTGCCCTGCTTTTACAAAATGCAGAGTTGAAATTTCAGATGCTGACAGTGAGCAGTAATGCTGTTATTGCAGCTGCTGCCTGTTTCGATAAAGAGCAGCGCAGATCTGACAATGAGAGTTTGAGAAAAGAGAATCACACTTTACAGCAAAAGTTCAATGATTGCCAGGCAGCTCTCAGACACACTGCGACCAAAGTTTCCCAAAGTAATCACACTGCATGTAAACAGCCGATTTGGGTCCAATTACTCTAGAGACAGATTTAGAGGAATTAATGATTCAACTTTTTTTTTGCATTCAGTTACACCCACAACTGAACGACCTGCATTGGAAAACAATAATTTTAGCTGCATGTTCTCCGACTTTAAGATCCCTGTTAAGTGTTGATGAAGTGGGGAGAGCGACTGCGTGGACTGAGGTCTTAGAGCTAATAAGCGAAGCTTGTGGCTGGAATGCAGCAGATTGGGGAAGTAAATTTTATTCTGCAATACAGAGAAAAGGCGAACATGGATTACACCCTGATTTGAAAGCAATCCTGGGCATCTCAGCTGATGCAACCGAGGATTGGGAGAATTTGTTTCCTAAAATTTGCAGAGCACAGGAATTAGTGAAACAAGGAGCTTGGAAATGTGTTAAAATTGATAATAAGGGGAAAACTGAAAAAGAATCCTGTGGAAAATTATTCCAGGTCGAGGGGCCTCATGTTTTCTTAAACACAGAGCCTGACTATGGGCCTTGTCCCCCTCATAATCCTCACTGGGAAAATAAACACAACTCTGGTTACAAGCGTAACAGGGGCAGAAGTGACCGCGCTGGAGATCAGACTCACACTGACCCCAAGTCAAACAGACAGGCCGGGACACCCCAAGCGGCGGTGCCTAACGTGACTCCTCCCACCTATGATGAGTCAAAGGCAGCACCAACTCCTCCTCAGCACTCAACTCCTCCCCTGTATCCGCAGAAAGAGCTACAGCTCCTGCGTCAGGAAGCGCAACAACTGCGCACTGATCTCATAGGGAAAGCAGCCCATGCACAGCACGCATAGGGGTGCGTGGCCTCCCTGAAGGTAGAAACGAAGCTCTACCGGGACAGATGGAACAGGCCGATCTTAAGAGCAGCTGTTGACGGAGGCCCACAGCAATGCATGCTCTTAGACACTGGTCCTTCTGTGTCTGTCCTACATGCTCAATCTCCACACACACACACATTATCTACAGGTATTACAGCTAATGTATCTGGGTTTAAGGGAGACATGACTACTGCTATGAAGGGTATAAAATGTAATTTGAAAATAGGTGATTATCAAACTTGGTCTCCTATATTAATGCCTTTACCTGAGGGTCAGTCAATTATTGGTTCGGATGTCTTGAGAAGATAAGGTGTAATACTTGATTACGCTAATAATCAGATTTGGTTTAACAGAGAAATGTTGTGTACACTGTTAGTGATTCACATGCAGTATATACTATTAAGTCACCAGGTGAATTACCGCTTCCATTCAATAAAAATTATGCATTGAGGCAAATAATAGTGAAATACTCTGATGTGTTTGTCAGGCATAAGCATGACTGTGGTAATGTGGGTCAGGAGGAAGACATCAATGGTCCTCCTCATACATTTCAAAAACAATATGGGATCCCCACTGAAAGTCACAAATCTGTTGCAACTGTTATTAGTTCTCTGTTACAGCAAGGAGTCATAAGACATTGTACTTCTACAACAAACTCTCCTATTTGGCCTGTGTGGAGACTGACTGTGGACTACAGGCCACTCAACGCTGTGACACCTACCTGTGCACCGATTGGAAGAGACACTGCAACTCTACTGTCCCGTGTCCCAACTGACAGTAAGGTCTTCACAGTGCTGGACATTTCCAATGGTTTCTGGAGCGTTCCACTTGCTCAAAATTGCCAATACAAATTTGCTTTCACTTTTGACAATCAGCAATACACATAGACCAGCTTACCGCAAGGTTTGCATAATTCTCCAACCATTTTTCACAAGCGGATGGCTGAGGCTATAAAAGGTTTTTCCAGACCTGAGTGCCTTGTCCAATACGTCGATGAACTACTGCTTGCTACAACTACATAAGAAGAACATCTTCAGCTCTTTGATGAACTCTTAAGTCTCCTTTCACAAGCAGGTTTGAAAATCAACCCAAAGAAAGTGCAATTGTTTCGAGACTCTGTTTCCTATTTAGGTGTTACTCTCACTCCAGAGGGGAAATCACCTGATAATGCCAAGGTTCAGCTAATCACAAAGTTGCCTTTGCCTGTCACTAAAACTGCATTGCGTTCTTTCCTAGGTTTGATGGGATACCAAAGAGACTTTATTCCAGAGTTTGCTACATTTGCAAAGCCACTATACGAACTTTTGTGAAAAGATTTCTACAGTACTGAAACTTGGACAGAGAACCACACTAAAGCTGTTGAACAGTTAAAACAAGCATTGGTGCAAGCTACTGTGCTGCTAACTCCAAACCCTACACTACCTTTTCACCTAGAGGTGGGCTCCTCCAAAGAAGCACTGACTGCCGTGCTTTGTCAAGAACACCACGGTGTGCTGAAACCAGTAGCCTTCGCTTCACGGTGTCTTCAGGGTGTTGAGAGACAGTATGATACGTGCACTAGACACTTGTTAGCGACTTTTTGGGCAGTGAAACATTTCACTTATATTACAGGACTGAACAAAGTGGTGCTGCACACACCGCATACTCCACTGAACTTGTTATTGAAGCCCACAGATACTTTAGTTTTATCACAGAGACTTTCGCATTGGACTTTGTTAATGTTGCAACGTGACTTAGACATAGTAGAGGTGAACATCATATCAGAAATGATGAAGCTGATCGGTGTGCTAAATTTGCTGCTAGACACTGTGGTCCGTGGCATTTGCCAGATCCATTGCCTACCAATGAAAATGTCTCTGCCTTGGTGAAATCGCAGTCTCTTTTTGAGATTCAAAAATTAGATTCAGACATCCCCCAGCAGTGTGCGGCCCCCAGGAACAGCCACGGTGACGTGTTGGCATTGCGGACAACCTGGACACCGTCTGGCCGAGTGTCCACTAATGGAGGTGGATTATTCCACTGTATGTGCTGCTCACCCCTCTACTCGCCCTGGTTCAGCAAGAGATTTCACAGTACCGGTAAGAATGGGGGGACGTGAAGTCAAGGCCCTCCTGGACTCGGGCTGTAGCAAGACGCTGGTCCAGGATGGCCTGGCTCCCTGGGGCACCAGCAGGCGAGGCACTAAAGTAGCTATACGGTGTATTCACGGGGACATACACTGTTACCCCACGGCCCAGGTGAATATAATGATTGGTGGGGAAACTTATAAGATGAACGTGGGACTCGCCCCTCGTTTGCCATTCCCGGTGGTCCTAGGGTGGGATTGGTCTAAATTTCTGTCCAATATCAAAGATCCTAGGCTCTCGTTATCTGATTTGGCTGGGGCACGCGTGAGACGTGGCTCTGGGGGCCGATCGCCCTTAGTGGCTGCCGGCGATGAGCGGGGCAAGGATAGCTTTTCCTCCGACCCCAGTCACGCAGCAGCTGACAATACTCTGTCGGACCCGGGGGAGGGAACGAGTTCTGATTCGCCAGCTCTCCCCTTCCTCCACCAGGAGGGCCGATACCTCTGGCGCAGCTCCGGATCCCATCTTCTCCCGGGTTTCCGATTTCGCTCTGGACCAGTCCCGCGATGATGCCCTGGGTCGGTTATATGACCAGGTCGCAGTTGTGGACGGTCGCATAGTGAATGCACAGAGGGCGTGCTCGTATCCCCAGTTCCACATTGACAAAGATTTATTATATAGGGTTACCAAAAATCGGGGGGGGGGACCCGGTCACAAAACAATTACTGGTACCACGTTTGCACAGGCGCTTTGTGTTTCTCTCTGCACACAAAGTACCTATGGCGCTTCACCTGTGTCGTGACAAGACCTTAAGCCGGATAACGGACCGATTCTTCTGGCAAACATGGATCATCTGTGTCAGAAGGCAAGCCGGTGTGTCCATAAGGACCGAATTAAAAACTCGATAAAGAAGTGTGCGAGCACTTCATTACAGAACTTAGAGTCCTGTTTAGCGGAGTTAACAAATGAAAAAGTGAAGAAGTCACAACTGAAATGAGCTGCTCTGTATGGGTTAGCTCAGTGTGTTAAGATCTTATCTGATCATTCTGCCGAGGTAGAAACTAAATTGAAACATGTTAGCGATGAGAAATCTGCCCTGCTTTTACAAAATGCAGAGTTGAAATTTCAGATGCTGACAGTGAGCAGTAATGCTGTTATTGCAGCTGCTGCCTGTTTCGATAAAGAGCAGCGCAGATCTGACAATGAGAGTTTGAGAAAAGAGAATCACACTTTACAGCAAAAGTTCAATGATTGCCAGGCAGCTCTCAGACACACTGAGACCAAAGTTTCCCAAAGTAATCACACTGCATGTAAACAGCCGATTTGGGTCCAATTACTCTAGAGACAGATTTAGAGGAATTAATGATTCAACTTTTTTTTTGCATTCAGTTACACCCACAACTGAACGACCTGCATTGGAAAACAATAATTTTAGCTGCATGTTCTCCGACTTTAAGATCCCTGTTAAGTGTTGATGAAGTGGGGAGAGCGACTGCGTGGACTGAGGTCTTAGAGCTAATAAGCGAAGCTTGTGGCTGGAATGCAGCAGATTGGGGAAGTAAATTTTATTCTGCAATACAGAGAAAAGGCGAACATGGATTACACCCTGATTTGAAAGCAATCCTGGGCATCTCAGCTGATGCAACCGAGGATTGGGAGAATTTGTTTCCTAAAATTTGCAGAGCACAGGAATTAGTGAAACAAGGAGCTTGGAAATGTGTTAAAATTGATAATAAGGGGAAAACTGAAAAAGAATCCTGTGGAAAATTATTCCAGGTCGAGGGGCCTCATGTTTTCTTAAACACAGAGCCTGACTATGGGCCTTGTCCCCCTCATAATCCTCACTGGGAAAATAAACACAACTCTGGTTACAAGCGTAACAGGGGCAGAAGTGACCGCGCTGGAGATCAGACTCACACTGACCCCAAGTCAAACAGACAGGCCGGGACACCCCAAGCGGCGGTGCCTAACGTGACTCCTCCCACCTATGATGAGTCAAAGGCAGCACCAACTCCTCCTCAGCACTCAACTCCTCCCCTGTATCCGCAGAAAGAGCTACAGCTCCTGCGTCAGGAAGCGCAACAACTGCGCACTGATCTCATAGGGAAAGCAGCCCATGCACAGCACGCATAGGGGTGCGTGGCCTCCCTGAAGGTAGAAACGAAGCTCTACCGGGACAGATGGAACAGGCCGATCTTAAGAGCAGCTGTTGACGGAGGCCCACAGCAATGCATGCTCTTAGACACTGGTCCTTCTGTGTCTGTCCTACATGCTCAATCTCCACACACACACACATTATCTACAGGTATTACAGCTAATGTATCTGGGTTTAAGGGAGACATGACTACTGCTATGAAGGGTATAAAATGTAATTTGAAAATAGGTGATTATCAAACTTGGTCTCCTATATTAATGCCTTTACCTGAGGGTCAGTCAATTATTGGTTCGGATGTCTTGAGAAGATAAGGTGTAATACTTGATTACGCTAATAATCAGATTTGGTTTAACAGAGAAATGTTGTGTACACTGTTAGTGATTCACATGCAGTATATACTATTAAGTCACCAGGTGAATTACCGCTTCCATTCAATAAAAATTATGCATTGAGGCAAATAATAGTGAAATACTCTGATGTGTTTGTCAGGCATAAGCATGACTGTGGTAATGTGGGTCAGGAGGAAGACATCAATGGTCCTCCTCATACATTTCAAAAACAATATGGGATCCCCACTGAAAGTCACAAATCTGTTGCAACTGTTATTAGTTCTCTGTTACAGCAAGGAGTCATAAGACATTGTACTTCTACAACAAACTCTCCTATTTGGCCTGTGTGGAGACTGACTGTGGACTACAGGCCACTCAACGCTGTGACACCTACCTGTGCACCGATTGGAAGAGACACTGCAACTCTACTGTCCCGTGTCCCAACTGACAGTAAGGTCTTCACAGTGCTGGACATTTCCAATGGTTTCTGGAGCGTTCCACTTGCTCAAAATTGCCAATACAAATTTGCTTTCACTTTTGACAATCAGCAATACACATAGACCAGCTTACCGCAAGGTTTGCATAATTCTCCAACCATTTTTCACAAGCGGATGGCTGAGGCTATAAAAGGTTTTTCCAGACCTGAGTGCCTTGTCCAATACGTCGATGAACTACTGCTTGCTACAACTACATAAGAAGAACATCTTCAGCTCTTTGATGAACTCTTAAGTCTCCTTTCACAAGCAGGTTTGAAAATCAACCCAAAGAAAGTGCAATTGTTTCGAGACTCTGTTTCCTATTTAGGTGTTACTCTCACTCCAGAGGGGAAATCACCTGATAATGCCAAGGTTCAGCTAATCACAAAGTTGCCTTTGCCTGTCACTAAAACTGCATTGCGTTCTTTCCTAGGTTTGATGGGATACCAAAGAGACTTTATTCCAGAGTTTGCTACATTTGCAAAGCCACTATACGAACTTTTGTGAAAAGATTTCTACAGTACTGAAACTTGGACAGAGAACCACACTAAAGCTGTTGAACAGTTAAAACAAGCATTGGTGCAAGCTACTGTGCTGCTAACTCCAAACCCTACACTACCTTTTCACCTAGAGGTGGGCTCCTCCAAAGAAGCACTGACTGCCGTGCTTTGTCAAGAACACCACGGTGTGCTGAAACCAGTAGCCTTCGCTTCACGGTGTCTTCAGGGTGTTGAGAGACAGTATGATACGTGCACTAGACACTTGTTAGCGACTTTTTGGGCAGTGAAACATTTCACTTATATTACAGGACTGAACAAAGTGGTGCTGCACACACCGCATACTCCACTGAACTTGTTATTGAAGCCCACAGATACTTTAGTTTTATCACAGAGACTTTCGCATTGGACTTTGTTAATGTTGCAACGTGACTTAGACATAGTAGAGGTGAACATCATATCAGAAATGATGAAGCTGATCGGTGTGCTAAATTTGCTGCTAGACACTGTGGTCCGTGGCATTTGCCAGATCCATTGCCTACCAATGAAAATGTCTCTGCCTTGGTGAAATCGCAGTCTCTTTTTGAGATTCAAAAATTAGATTCAGACATCCCCCAGCAGTGTGCGGCCCCCAGGAACAGCCACGGTGACGTGTTGGCATTGCGGACAACCTGGACACCGTCTGGCCGAGTGTCCACTAATGGAGGTGGATTATTCCACTGTATGTGCTGCTCACCCCTCTACTCGCCCTGGTTCAGCAAGAGATTTCACAGTACCGGTAAGAATGGGGGGACGTGAAGTCAAGGCCCTCCTGGACTCGGGCTGTAGCAAGACGCTGGTCCAGGATGGCCTGGCTCCCTGGGGCACCAGCAGGCGAGGCACTAAAGTAGCTATACGGTGTATTCACGGGGACATACACTGTTACCCCACGGCCCAGGTGAATATAATGATTGGTGGGGAAACTTATAAGATGAACGTGGGACTCGCCCCTCGTTTGCCATTCCCGGTGGTCCTAGGGTGGGATTGGTCTAAATTTCTGTCCAATATCAAAGATCCTAGGCTCTCGTTATCTGATTTGGCTGGGGCACGCGTGAGACGTGGCTCTGGGGGCCGATCGCCCTTAGTGGCTGCCGGCGATGAGCGGGGCAAGGATAGCTTTTCCTCCGACCCCAGTCACGCAGCAGCTGACAATACTCTGTCGGACCCGGGGGAGGGAACGAGTTCTGATTCGCCAGCTCTCCCCTTCCTCCACCAGGAGGGCCGATACCTCTGGCGCAGCTCCGGATCCCATCTTCTCCCGGGTTTCCGATTTCGCTCTGGACCAGTCCCGCGATGATGCCCTGGGTCGGTTATATGACCAGGTCGCAGTTGTGGACGGTCGCATAGTGAATGCACAGAGGGCGTGCTCGTATCCCCAGTTCCACATTGACAAAGATTTATTATATAGGGTTACCAAAAATCGGGGGGGGGGACCCGGTCACAAAACAATTACTGGTACCACGTTTGCACAGGCGCTTTGTGTTTCTCTCTGCACACAAAGTACCTATGGCGCTTCACCTGTGTCGTGACAAGACCTTAAGCCGGATAACGGACCGATTCTTCTGGCAAACATGGATCATCTGTGTCAGAAGGCAAGCCGGTGTGTCCATAAGGACCGAATTAAAAACTCGATAAAGAAGTGTGCGAGCACTTCATTACAGAACTTAGAGTCCTGTTTAGCGGAGTTAACAAATGAAAAAGTGAAGAAGTCACAACTGAAATGAGCTGCTCTGTATGGGTTAGCTCAGTGTGTTAAGATCTTATCTGATCATTCTGCCGAGGTAGAAACTAAATTGAAACATGTTAGCGATGAGAAATCTGCCCTGCTTTTACAAAATGCAGAGTTGAAATTTCAGATGCTGACAGTGAGCAGTAATGCTGTTATTGCAGCTGCTGCCTGTTTCGATAAAGAGCAGCGCAGATCTGACAATGAGAGTTTGAGAAAAGAGAATCACACTTTACAGCAAAAGTTCAATGATTGCCAGGCAGCTCTCAGACACACTGAGACCAAAGTTTCCCAAAGTAATCACACTGCATGTAAACAGCCGATTTGGGTCCAATTACTCTAGAGACAGATTTAGAGGAATTAATGATTCAACTTTTTTTTTGCATTCAGTTACACCCACAACTGAACGACCTGCATTGGAAAACAATAATTTTAGCTGCATGTTCTCCGACTTTAAGATCCCTGTTAAGTGTTGATGAAGTGGGGAGAGCGACTGCGTGGACTGAGGTCTTAGAGCTAATAAGCGAAGCTTGTGGCTGGAATGCAGCAGATTGGGGAAGTAAATTTTATTCTGCAATACAGAGAAAAGGCGAACATGGATTACACCCTGATTTGAAAGCAATCCTGGGCATCTCAGCTGATGCAACCGAGGATTGGGAGAATTTGTTTCCTAAAATTTGCAGAGCACAGGAATTAGTGAAACAAGGAGCTTGGAAATGTGTTAAAATTGATAATAAGGGGAAAACTGAAAAAGAATCCTGTGGAAAATTATTCCAGGTCGAGGGGCCTCATGTTTTCTTAAACACAGAGCCTGACTATGGGCCTTGTCCCCCTCATAATCCTCACTGGGAAAATAAACACAACTCTGGTTACAAGCGTAACAGGGGCAGAAGTGACCGCGCTGGAGATCAGACTCACACTGACCCCAAGTCAAACAGACAGGCCGGGACACCCCAAGCGGCGGTGCCTAACGTGACTCCTCCCACCTATGATGAGTCAAAGGCAGCACCAACTCCTCCTCAGCACTCAACTCCTCCCCTGTATCCGCAGAAAGAGCTACAGCTCCTGCGTCAGGAAGCGCAACAACTGCGCACTGATCTCATAGGGAAAGCAGCCCATGCACAGCACGCATAGGGGTGCGTGGCCTCCCTGAAGGTAGAAACGAAGCTCTACCGGGACAGATGGAACAGGCCGATCTTAAGAGCAGCTGTTGACGGAGGCCCACAGCAATGCATGCTCTTAGACACTGGTCCTTCTGTGTCTGTCCTACATGCTCAATCTCCACACACACACACATTATCTACAGGTATTACAGCTAATGTATCTGGGTTTAAGGGAGACATGACTACTGCTATGAAGGGTATAAAATGTAATTTGAAAATAGGTGATTATCAAACTTGGTCTCCTATATTAATGCCTTTACCTGAGGGTCAGTCAATTATTGGTTCGGATGTCTTGAGAAGATAAGGTGTAATACTTGATTACGCTAATAATCAGATTTGGTTTAACAGAGAAATGTTGTGTACACTGTTAGTGATTCACATGCAGTATATACTATTAAGTCACCAGGTGAATTACCGCTTCCATTCAATAAAAATTATGCATTGAGGCAAATAATAGTGAAATACTCTGATGTGTTTGTCAGGCATAAGCATGACTGTGGTAATGTGGGTCAGGAGGAAGACATCAATGGTCCTCCTCATACATTTCAAAAACAATATGGGATCCCCACTGAAAGTCACAAATCTGTTGCAACTGTTATTAGTTCTCTGTTACAGCAAGGAGTCATAAGACATTGTACTTCTACAACAAACTCTCCTATTTGGCCTGTGTGGAGACTGACTGTGGACTACAGGCCACTCAACGCTGTGACACCTACCTGTGCACCGATTGGAAGAGACACTGCAACTCTACTGTCCCGTGTCCCAACTGACAGTAAGGTCTTCACAGTGCTGGACATTTCCAATGGTTTCTGGAGCGTTCCACTTGCTCAAAATTGCCAATACAAATTTGCTTTCACTTTTGACAATCAGCAATACACATAGACCAGCTTACCGCAAGGTTTGCATAATTCTCCAACCATTTTTCACAAGCGGATGGCTGAGGCTATAAAAGGTTTTTCCAGACCTGAGTGCCTTGTCCAATACGTCGATGAACTACTGCTTGCTACAACTACATAAGAAGAACATCTTCAGCTCTTTGATGAACTCTTAAGTCTCCTTTCACAAGCAGGTTTGAAAATCAACCCAAAGAAAGTGCAATTGTTTCGAGACTCTGTTTCCTATTTAGGTGTTACTCTCACTCCAGAGGGGAAATCACCTGATAATGCCAAGGTTCAGCTAATCACAAAGTTGCCTTTGCCTGTCACTAAAACTGCATTGCGTTCTTTCCTAGGTTTGATGGGATACCAAAGAGACTTTATTCCAGAGTTTGCTACATTTGCAAAGCCACTATACGAACTTTTGTGAAAAGATTTCTACAGTACTGAAACTTGGACAGAGAACCACACTAAAGCTGTTGAACAGTTAAAACAAGCATTGGTGCAAGCTACTGTGCTGCTAACTCCAAACCCTACACTACCTTTTCACCTAGAGGTGGGCTCCTCCAAAGAAGCACTGACTGCCGTGCTTTGTCAAGAACACCACGGTGTGCTGAAACCAGTAGCCTTCGCTTCACGGTGTCTTCAGGGTGTTGAGAGACAGTATGATACGTGCACTAGACACTTGTTAGCGACTTTTTGGGCAGTGAAACATTTCACTTATATTACAGGACTGAACAAAGTGGTGCTGCACACACCGCATACTCCACTGAACTTGTTATTGAAGCCCACAGATACTTTAGTTTTATCACAGAGACTTTCGCATTGGACTTTGTTAATGTTGCAACGTGACTTAGACATAGTAGAGGTGAACATCATATCAGAAATGATGAAGCTGATCGGTGTGCTAAATTTGCTGCTAGACACTGTGGTCCGTGGCATTTGCCAGATCCATTGCCTACCAATGAAAATGTCTCTGCCTTGGTGAAATCGCAGTCTCTTTTTGAGATTCAAAAATTAGATTCAGACATCCCCCAGCAGTGTGCGGCCCCCAGGAACAGCCACGGTGACGTGTTGGCATTGCGGACAACCTGGACACCGTCTGGCCGAGTGTCCACTAATGGAGGTGGATTACTCCACTGTATGTGCTGCTCACCCCTCTACTCGCCCTGGTTCAGCAAGAGATTTCACAGTACCGGTAAGTCAAGGCCCTCCTGGACTCGGGCTGTAGCAAGACGCTGGTCCAGGATGGCCTGGCTCCCTGGGGCACCAGCAGGCGAGGCACTAAAGTAGCTATACGGTGTATTCACGGGGACATACACTGTTACCCCACGGCCCAGGTGAATATAATGATTGGTGGGGAAACTTATAAGATGAACGTGGGACTCGCCCCTCGTTTGCCATTCCCGGTGGTCCTAGGGTGGGATTGGTCTAAATTTCTGTCCAATATCAAAGATCCTAGGCTCTCGTTATCTGATTTGGCTGGGGCACACGTGAGACGTGGCTCTGGGGGCCGATCGCCCTTAGTGGCTGCCGGCGATGAGCGGGGCAAGGATAGCTTTTCCTCCGACCCCAGTCACGCAGCAGCTGACAATACTCTGTCGGACCCGGGGGAGGGAACGAGTTCTGATTCGCCAGCTCTCCCCTTCCTCCACCAGGAGGGCCGATACCTCTGGCGCAGCTCCGGATCCCATCTTCTCCCGGGTTTCCGATTTCGCTCTGGACCAGTCCCGCGATGATGCCCTGGGTCGGTTATATGACCAGGTCGCAGTTGTGGACGGTCGCATAGTGAATGCACAGAGGGCGCGCTCGTATCCCCAGTTCCACATTGACAAAGATTTATTATATAGGGTTACCAAAAATTGGGGGGGGGACCCGGTCACAAAACAATTACTGGTACCACGTTTGCACAGGCGCTTTGTGTTTCTCTCTGCACACAAAGTACCTATGGCGCTTCACCTGTGTCGTGACAAGACCTTAAGCCGGATAACGGACCGATTCTTCTGGCCAGGCATTAAAAAGGACGTAGAAAGGTGGTGTGCTGCCTGTCCAGAGTGCCAGAAGACCAATGCCAGTGCAGTAATGCTGCCTCTCATGGAGATACCATTTGAGCGCATTGGGATGGATTTTATCGGTCCGTTAGAGAAAAGCTCCGTGGGGTATCGATTTGTGCTGGTCATAGTGGATTATGTCACTCGGTACCCGGAGGCGATTCCTCTACGGACAATGTCAGCGACTAGGATCGCCGAGGAGCTATTTAAGGTCTTCACTCGGGTGGGGATCCCAAAGGAAATCTTGACAGATGAGGGCACTCCCTTCATGTCACACGTGATGCGAGACCTCTGTAGGCTGCTGAGGATGAAGTCCATCAGGACCTCTGTAAGATATTATTTGTTAGAATGTATTCTATGGGAAATTCTATACCATCTGGTTTGGTAGAGGAAACAGACTTCCTCCCTTTTATCTGGTAGCCACTGGTAACCCCTGGTAACCTTATCTGTATGTCCAGAAGACCAAAAGGGACCTGTCCTCTTATTGGCTCCTAGCCAAAATCAAAATGACCCCCACTTCTAAATTACTTTAGCATAAGGCACCTAAGTCATGGTGGTGGCAAAATGCTATTGGTTGGAAGGAAACCTTATAAAAGGGAAAACAAAGAGAATTTGAGTTCTCTTAACTTCTTCATTCTGCAACGAGACACAAGAGAGGGCTGGAGGGAGACAGAGAGAGACACACACTGCTGCCTACATGACCAGACAGACCTAAGCTGTACTGTGAGGAGAAAGAAGAAAATGGGTATTATCTGTTTCTTCCTGCAATTCAGCAGACGTTTAATATTACTTATTTTCAGTAATATAATTGAATGATATTAGTTTCCTATTTTTGTCACAAATAAATGATTATTGCACATCTGTGACTTGACCGCATCTTCCCTCTAAAAAGAATCTTAAAAGAGAAACCAATTGACCTATGAGTTTTCAGTTCAACTATTTATGTAGATTGACTGAAAAACCAAGCATATCAAATTCTCTTTCACTGTGTTAGCTAGCCCTAGATCTGCCTCCATCCCCGTCATTTTCATTGTGAAAACTCCTTTCAAGATGCATGTTGAATCTGCAATCCCTGCAAGTTTCAAATTCCTGTTATGTATCTATCCAGGTATTTATTTTTCTTTTAATTACATTGTAATAGTGTGTATTGGCATTGGCATAATATTGCCTGAGAGTTTGAATGATTACTATATAGCATAAAGATACGGGTGACAAATTAAAAACCTGAATAAATGAGTGGAGGAACAGATGCCTCCAAACAGGTGTACTGAATGATACAATTAAGCAATTACCATCCCATCATGCTCTGTGGCATGTATACAAATGCTGAGCAGCCCAGTTGACCTCGATTTGGGGTCAAGATGGCAAGAGGAAAGGATCTAATTGACTTTGAAAGAGGGGTCATTATTGGAGCATGAAAGACAGGAGCTTCAGTCCCAGACACTCAACTGGCTCGTGTTTCAATAGGAACAGTGACTGAAGTTACATCTGCATTTAGATCTTTTGGAAAGACGTCAGTCAATAGGGTTTGAAAGTGTGGTCGAAAGCGCACATTCCATGGCTGTGATGCTCGTGCATTACTGTGATATGTAAGGAACAACAGAAGAGCAACTCTTCCCCAGGTGACTGAGAATGTCAATGCAGTAAATGATCAGACTGTGTCAGCAAGAACAGTCCATGGAGAACGACACAGAGAGGGGTATTAAAGTTGGGCTGCAGTGCATAAACCCCTCAATACAAGACAAATGCACATCTGAGAGTTTATACAAACCAGTTCAAATCATGAGTGATCACCTATATCCAATGGCAGTGATAGCGAACCTATAGCACGTGTGCCCAGAGTGGCACGCAGAGCCGTATAGGTGGGCACGCCAAGTGAGCTGAAACTGATTGGCACAGTCAGTATATTTGTCAGTGACAGCACCACCCCCAAGTCATTGAGCAGCGCTCATGTTATTTTCTGAATATTTATGTTTTAGGTTGGGTTCTTGCGTGCAGATTTTCCAGTTATTCAGATTGATACCACTGCCTTATTTTGTCTTAAAACATAAGTGCCACACGATGTACATGAATCTACCAGTTTTTGTTATTTTACAAAATGTAAAAGCAGTAGATATTAAGTAAATATACGTTGAAAACAACGAGGGTCCATTGGTTATGATTGAGTGCCAGTGCAAACAAAACACAAAACAATATGAAGGGTTACTAATGCAGCCAAATGAACAGACTTCTACTTCGTGTGTGTAATGGCAGGGCAGAGGGAGAACCTGTGGGACTTTGTTTTGGGGGTAGATTGTGCTTTTAATGGGGTTTTTAATTAACTTTAGCATTATAATCATCAAACTTAATGCGTGATGAAATGTGATTCATGCATTTCCAGCAGAAAACATTGCACACCTAAACATGGGACTAGGTTGCGTTATTTATACCAGTATAGGTAAATGAATTAAATATAAATGAAATGTTAAAAACACTGCCTAATAATCATTTGCAAACCATTGTTTCCACTTTACCACAGGTACACCAAAATGTGTTAACAAGATTCTATTGATGTTAAGTAATGCATTGGTAAGTCATGAACAGTTTCCACAGAAACAAAAAAACATTTTTTTGAGTTGTTAATTATGTTTTGTAAGTCACCCTGGATAAGGGTGCCTGCCAATAAATAAATACATACATAAATAAATAAATAAATAAATAAATAAATAATAAAACTTATAAAGAGGGTTCATAACTAAATTTTCGACCTTACAATTTTTTTTCAAAATTGCATCTTACAAACATTTTCGTCGAAACACATACTGTGTTTCCATTACAAATGTGACATGTGCTTTAGATAATTTTAACATTTTATAGGGTGGAATTGACGTTTTGACTTAAAATCACAATTAATATTCGTTGTTTTTTTTAAGAAAAGTTTACAAACGAGAGGAGCCCATTCACCCCATCGTGCTCGTTTGGTGTCCATTAATAACTAAGTGGTCAAGGATCCTATCCAGTCTGTTTTTGAATGTTCCCAAATTGTCTCTTCAGCCACATCGCTGGGGAGTTTGTTCAGATTGTGACGCCTCTCTGTGTGAAGAAGTGTCTCCTGTTTTCTGTCTTGAATGCCTTGAAGCCCAATTTCCATTTGTGTCCCCGGGTGCGTGTGTCCCTGCTGATCTGGAAAAGCTCCTCTGGTTTGAAGTGGTCGATGCCTTTCATGATTTTGAAGACTTGGATCAGGTCCCCACGTAGTCTCCTCTGTTCCAGGGTGAAGAGGTTCAGTTCCTCAGTCTCTCAGTAGGACATTCCCTTCAGACCTGGAATAAGTCTGTCTGCTCTCCTCTGAACTGCCTCTAGAGCAGCGATATCCTTCTTGAAGTGTGGAGCCCAGAACTGCACACAGTATCCAGATGAGCTCTAACTAGTGCATTGTACAGTCTGAACATCACTGCCCTTGTTCTCAATTCTACACTTTTAACAATATACCCTAGCATTGTGTTTGCCTTTTTAATTGCTTCCCCACATTGCTTGGATGGAGAAAGTGAGGAGTCCACATAGACTCCTAGGTCTTTCTCATGCGTTACTTCATCTAGTTCTATTCCTCCCATAGTGTAATTATAGTGGACATTTTTGTTACCTGCATGTAATACCTTGCTTATGTGCCCATTGAATTTCATCTGCCAGGTGTCGGCCCTCAGCTGAATATTATCTAAGTCCCTCTGAATAGCCTGTGCTGCTGAGATTGTATCTGCTGAGCCACCTATTTTAGTATAATCTGCAAATTTGACAAGTTTGCTAACTATCCCAGAGTCCAGATCATTAATATAGATTAGAAAAAGCAAAGGCCCTAGTACTGATCCCTGTGGAACTCCACTAACAACCTCACTCCAGTTAGAAGCGACTCCTCTAATCGACACCCTCTGTTTCCTATACATCAACCAGTTCATAATCCATCTACTTACATTACCCTGAATGCCTAAAGCTTCCATTTGAGGATCATTCTTTGGTGTGGAACCTTATCAAAAGTTTTTTGTAAGTCTAAGTATATCATATCATATGCTTTCACATGATCTACAGCTGCAGTTGCATGTTCAAAAAATTCCAATAAATTAGTAAGACATGATCTGCCTCGTCTAAATCCATGTTGACTATCTCCAAGAATATGGTTTTCATGAAGATGCTCCTCTATTTTCTGTCTAATCATTTTTTCCAACATTTTACAGGTGATGCAGGTGAGACTGATTTGGTCTGTAATTTCCTGGCTCAGTTTTGTCCCATTTCTTGTGGATTGGTAAGACATTTGCTGTCTTCCAGTCAGTTGGCACATCCCCTGTTCTAAGTGTCATTTGGAATAATTGAGTTAGCGGCCTATAAATAATTTCCATAATTTCTATAAGTACTGTTGGAAATATCCCATCTGGCCCAGGTGATTTGTTGGTTTTTAATTCTGCTAGTCCCTTTAGTACCTCCTCCTCATTTATCCTGATCTCTCTTAGGATTTGACTGGACTGGTTGTTAACCTGTGGCATGTCATCTGTTTTTTCTTTTGTAAAACCTCTGTGAAATACTCATTTAGAACATTTGCCACATTATTATTATTTTTGTCATTTAGCTGACACTCTTATCCAGGGTGACTTACATTTGTACCCATTTATACAGCTGGGCATTTTTACTGGAGCAATCTAAGTGAAGTACCTGCTCAAGGGTACAACAGCACTGCCCCAGCAGGGATTTGAACCCACAAGCTTCCAGTCATGAGTCCAGAGCCCTAAACACTACTCCACAGTATTGAAATCTATTAAACCATTTTGGCCAATGTTTTTTGGTAAAAATTTCTAACATCTTGTTCCTTATACTCCTGGCATTGAGGTACAAACATTTCAGGACTTTCCTACTAGCAGTTTCCCTTTGATTTCTTTCCTTAGTGGAACATCTCCTGTTTTCAGAGCTCCCTGCCCCCCTGGTCCCTAGTTTAAATGATTCTCAATTTCTCTGCACATGCACTCTCCCAATGCATTAGCCCCCCTTCTGTTTAGATGTAGACCGTCCGGTTTGTACAGGTCCCATCTAGCCCAGAAGAAAGGCCAATGCGCCATAAACCTAAACCCTTCTTCCCTACACCAAGATTTTATCCACGTGTTAAACTTTCTAATCTCTGCCTGTCTCCCTGGCCATGCACGTGGTACCGGAAGTATTTCAGAGAAAACTGACGTGGAGGTTCTTCTCTTTAGTTTTGTTCCAAACTCTTAAAATTTGTCTTGCATAACCTCTGTCCTACCTTTTCCTATGTCATTGGTTCCAATGTGGACCATGACCAGTGGATTCCCTCCGGCTTTGGCCAGTAGCCCGTCTACTAGTTTAGGGAGATCTGCAACCTGAGCACCAGGCAGGCAAGATACCATGTAGGTCTCCTTATCACTAGAACACACTGTGTGATCTACACCTCTAAGAATCGAGTCCCCTGCTATAACTACCTCCCTCTTCTGTGGGGGGAGTGTGCACCATGGTGCTCTGGTGCTCAACTGCCCTCCCATCACCCTCTGAGCTGTCACTGTCCAACTCGGTGCACAGCAGTTGGAGCCTGTTGGGCAATTCTGGCTCTTGGGGTGTCTCTAGGGGGTGTGCTCGCCCTTTTCTGTGGTTACAACCTACTGTAACCCAGCAGTTCTCTACGCTGTCCTGCTCTGAGGTCTCAACTCTCCTAGGTTGATTGACCAATTCTTCCATATCACTAATACAGCACAGAACAACAAGCTGAGCCTCAAGATCATGGACCTTGATCTGTAGGACTGTAGTGGCCACATGCTTCTAAATGTTAGTTTTTTCAGTCTCTTAGTTTCTGTTCCCTAGTCAACTGCTTGACTTTTTCTCTACAGCTGCTTTAAGTTGCTTTTGTCTACCTGCCCTCAATTCACACCTAACTAGCTACACCTGGCTGCTCCTGCAACAGAATTTCTGCTAGTCCTTGACTAAATCTCATTTCTACAACCTATTTACTTTCACCAACTCAGCAGCTGAACTGAATTGGCTTAAATTTAGGCAAACCACAGACAATGCTAACGTCAATTAGGGCAAACTTAAAACAAAATGAGCAATGCTAAGACTGGTCTGAAACTAGGAAAACAACAAGATGGCTGCCTCTCACCTGTACCCTCCTGTGTCTCTCTGTGGAAACTTGTATATACTTCTGTGTATACAAGTTGCCACAGACAATAATACAATATTTTTATCAGATTGTTGTTAATATGCTTGCAATTATTGTATTGAACATAGACATGTAGATTTAAAATAAACCATAGCGTATTGATCTCTCAACTAGTTTAAATTCAGAGTGCATTTAATGATACTTGTGCCCGGCCAGCAGCAGTGCTGTGTGGGGGATGGGTCCTGCCATGTGATTGTGCAGATTAGGAACCTGTCTCTCTTGTGCTGCTGCAATGGCGCATGGCTGTGCATGGGTGCGATCGTCCTTGTTGAAAGTGAAATTGTATGAATACTGCCTGTCCCAAAGCTTTAAAGAGAGGGTGGGACTTAAGGGTCTGTTCCATCATTAAACGCAATGTTAAAAGAATCTGAAAATATGCAGGCGTGCCTCTTAGTTCTATGCATATAACTAAAATGTAAACGTGAATTGGCTCCAAAGTAGTACAGATATGACATATAGAGACATCAATCATTCCTGTGAAAATTAGCCACATCCTAATTTAGCCTTCAAAAACACGCAGGAAATTGAATTAAAGTGTTTTTTTCAACCTTTTTCCAAATGGATTTACTAACACCGAAGACGCCATATTGGTAAATCTGTCTACTTTAAATTGAGTGGCAGTTTGTTTGTCAAATCAGAGTACTAGTGCCTGTCCCAGCCTCTCAAAGGAGGGGTGTGACCGAAATTTTGCAGTGCAGCGTACCAGAAACATGAGCAACACGAGGGGTGTTTCTAAGATGCTGTTAGGAGGGGGAAACCCAAAGGAGAACAATATAATGTTTGAAATGAGGTGTTAAATAATTGTATTTTCACATACATCAGGTATTTAGATGTTTGCTCATGTACGAATTATTTAATAGCGAATTATAATCAAAGCAGGACAAGTTTTGGTCTCCCATTGAGGATAAATGTTACACGCTCAGAGTTGTGACCTTTACTATAAGTACCCAAAATGTGTTAACAAGGCCCTATTATGTTAACTAATGCAAAAGGAGCACTAGTACCTCCAAAAGGGTTAACTAATTCACTAATTAGCTTACATTGTATTGCACTTATATTTTGTAAGTTGGCCTGGATAAGGGAGTTTGCTAATAAATAAATAATAATAATAATAATAATAATAATAATAATAACATAGTGTGTGATGAAAACCAAGCCATTAATAAGGCATAAATCATTAATGTAAAGCACACCACACACACACAGATGACCCGGATGGTTCCCACCCTTCTCAACCTGTTTTGCAGAGGAAGATGGCAGCATGGAGTTCAGCAAGTAAGTCATACATCCATTAGAGCCCAGTTCATTCATCTCAACACTTACTACTACTACTGTGAGAATATAATAATTCCTGTTCAGTATTTGGGCTAAGTCATTGCCCCTCAAATTAATAATGATCTCATGATCCATGTTGCACAAAGGTCCCAGAAAACATCTGATAAACCATTAGCTGTTATTAATTAACATGAATAAGCACTGATCATGTTTAGTAAAATATATAGAAAAATCAGTATTTTCCTTTATGTTAACAATGGTATTTAATGTTATTTCATAAGATCATTACATTGGTCATGGACAATCTGGTGACTATTTTGACAAATCGTAGGATTAACAGACACCTAAATATGTCATCCTTGAGATGACTCATGTTTATTCATGTTATCTAAGTCATTTGTTCACGTTAGTTACTGCCTCCGAATATTCAGACATGAAGAAAGACAAACCAATACATGAATTCATGCAGCAGTTAATTCATTAGTTACCATTACCAAATTACTTTGCATGATTGTTGATGCATTAGTTACTGGATTTTTCATGTTAACTAACATATCAATAAAGTGTTACCCTATCATTTGTCACCTGTCTGTATATTATAAGGGCATCTTTAGCAATGCATCATTAATTACATAGCTTCACAGAAAATGGTGAATAGTGACACAACACACAGTTATTACACTGGTACATGATTTAGTTCATGTTTATCCCATATGTTAACTATTAATTATTTAGCAGCAACACAAGAGCACACTCTGAGCACAGTCATATGCAGCCTACCAGCACCCTGGGGGCCCGTCCCTGCTCTGTGTCTCCTGCACAGCAGCGCTGTGACGAGCGTCCCAAACACACAGAGCACTGCAGCCAGAGCCAGGACACTGAGAGAGAGCGCACTGTGGCCCCCGCAGCCACACGGGCCCTCCGCACTGCCTCCTGCCTCACTGCGGTCACCTGCGATGGGCAATCAACAGTTATTAATGTTATTATTGATTCTGTTACTGACAGTTATTATAATAATGACTTTTAGAAGAACTACAAGCAGTTGTTCTGAAAAAATTTCCCAAGTCAACATGCCAGAAGGGCTGCTCTGGAATGGACACACTGACTGGCCAAATCATGAACAGCTTGGAAAGAGGTCTGGCATCCATCTTCCTTCACAAAGGAATAAAATGTTTCTGTGTTTAAACTGCATTATAACTGGAAGTAACGCTTTCACAATATTTATTTAATCAATCATTTGGTAATTATTGAATGAAAAGATTAATCAAATATTAATTAATTGATGCATACTTCTACAGCAATTAAAAAAATATATATAACTAATTTCTTTCCATTATATGGAGTTTTCTATCATGGAAAGGAATTGTGGTTAGCGCAACATAAATTGAAAAAATGTTCTTAAATGTATTATAAAGACTCAAAACACTTTTAGGAAAAAGGAAAAATAACACATAACAAATGTACATGTTACATATATTTTTAAAAAATTTTGGTGTGAAAACCTCAATTACATGGTTCATTACGCACCCACTACACTAGCCTTTACAGTCTCTGAACCGAATAAGCATGAGGCATCTCATAGACTATTATCTCTTCTAGCTTTCAATAATATTCTTGAATGTCTGAATTATAATATAATTATTTACAAGAGGTGTAAGGACATTTGTCACACAGGTAAGCCTTCACAAGAAATCACACGTTTATTTATTTTAACCTGCAGCTTACCTGCAAACTCCAGCCGTGTCCAATTGCCCTAACAGGATCTGCCCACATGTGGCCACAGCACAGTAGTAAGTCCCAGCGTCAGAGGAGCGGAGGTTCCTCTTGGGGAGCTCATAGACACAGCCCTGTGCAGGAAGCCCAGGCTCAGAGCTGCTCTCACATGGATCACTCCTGTTCCCATGGGTGTAAATGAGTCCTGGAAGGGCTTCTCCTGAGCCATGCCTAAACCAATGAACACTGTGCTCTCCTGCACAGGTCTCAGTGTGTATTGTACACTGCAGAGTCACACTGTCTCCTGGCTGGATGGGGACAGACACCGGCTGCTGCTCCACTCTCCTGCTGACGGACCCTGAGCCTGAGAGAGTGACAGTATGGTTTACAGTAACACATTGCAGCCTGGATCAGTAATGTAAGGGTTAATATACAGTTGAGATTGTGTTATATAAAGTAATCAGAATCTTTACATCCTGATGTAGCTGTTTTCTCAATTATTTGCCCAATTTCTGTTTATAAACAGAATTCCTATATAAACTTACCTAAACATGTCTCGTCTTTTCTGGCTTTGTCAGCTCTTTCCGCCACTTAAACTATATTTGTGTCTTGTATTTTTTTAGTTATTTTTATTATGAATTATTTTAAGACATGGAGCTAATTTTAGTATTATGTTATTGTGGCCTTCAAAAAGAATATCTAGAAGGCATTTAGTTTATATATTTATTAATGACAGTATATTATTATTATTATTATTATTATTATTATTATTATATTACTCAATACATTCGTTTTTGCATCATGAGGAGCACTGCAGCTTTGAGTATTGTTCTTTGCATGTATTTATGAATTGTGAAATGAGATCCTAGTCTTTTTGACAGAAACACACGGGTGAGAGATCTGTACTGCAGCAGGAAACTCAATCTGCCTCCAGCGCTGCATCTAGTGACACACAGCCAAACACAAACAATGCTTTTATAGGGAGAATATTTGGACGATCCTGTAATACATTTCTTTACGATATTGTGAGCGGATGGCCTTTTCAAGATGATGTTCAGCATTGATAGACGGAGCCATTTCAAAGTGTTGCATAAGATATTATAATTTAGTTTTATGCTATTTCTATGATGGTTATTTATGTTAAATAATTGTTTAAGCCTTAAGTCTTGTATAATATTCCTACACCAGTTTACACAGTTTATTAAATTTATTATTATTATGTTAATGTATATGCACTCATTTTGAAAAAATAAGAAAATCACTTCCATTTTCAATGTAAAGGCAGCATTTCTGCACCGAAATTGTTATGTGTGATGTTCATATGTAAAACTATACATTTGTATCGAACTCTTAAATTTTCGTCACACAGCTGTTTTATAAAGGAGCCGCACATTATTCACAGTACGACATCTCAGCGGTTCTAGGGTTAACATTTTGTACTCTGAGAGAATAAGTTTATTCATCACGGCCATTTCTGCCCCGGTTCAAACAATTATTTCTAGCACAGAGTTAGTCTTGAGGTCCAGATTTATTTTTAGTAATTTAAAAGTAACCTCACTATTTTCACAAGTAGTATATACAGTGCATCCGGAAAGTATTAACAGCACTTCACTTTTTCCATATTTTGTTATGTTTCAGCCTTATTCCAAAATGGATTAAATTAATTATTTTCCTCAAAATTCTACAAACAATAACCCATAATGACAACGTGAAAGAGGTTTGTTTGAAATCTTTGCAAATTTATTAAAAATAAAAAACAAAAAACTCACTGGTGACGAGCAGGACTGGATCACATGGTTTAACACTGCATTAATGGCAGGCAGTCAATGAGATCTGCAGTAATCTCGAGAATGAGAAACACTGTGTTGAGGTTTTTACATTCAGGGACACATTGATTCCCGTAACAGGAGACAGAACACACATTTATAATAATTATGTTTTTATTGAACGTGCAATTTCACAAATATATTAATGGAGACAGAAATAATCAACAACACAAATATTAAAACTAGCAGTAGCATTTATCTGTGGTTTTCTCACCTGAGGTTGTGGACAGTGCATAGTCAATCAAGCAAAGCACAATGCATCACTAACGCATTATATTAAGGTCCTGGTTTTTGATGCCAGATTAAATTTGATCAGAGGCTAATGCATGGTTTAATAGTTACAACATAGTAGGAGTGTAGTAATAATAGTGTATTTAATATTATAATATTTAATATTATTAATGTAAAAGCAAGGTATTTTTTGGATTTTAAAAGGTGTCTTTAAGGTGTGATAAGAGCATTAACTGACGATCACAGCACATTTCACAGGAGCTTCATCTCCTCTGGGTCCTGACCGAAGCATACTCCGAGGCCAGCTCTGAGCCACTCCTTCCTTTTCTCCTCTTTTTTCCAGCTTTCCTTTTATTCTGATAAAAAATCCAGGGCTGCGTACGCCAGCACGTCTCTTTCTCCTCTCTGCTGGAACACAGTCATGTACCAGTAACTCAGAAATCATGTGAGTTACTGTTCAGTGTGACCCGTGTGTGAGAGGCTGTGGGCAGAGGACTGTGTACCTGTGACTCTGTGTCTGTGTACCTGTGACTCTGTGTCTGTGAGCAGAGGACTGTGTACCTGTGACTCTGTGTCTGTGGGCAGAGGACTGTGTACCTGTGACTCTGTGTCTGTGAGCAGAGGACTGTGTACCTGTGACTCTGTGTCTGTGTGCAGAGAACTGTGTACCTGTGACTCTGTATCTGTGGGCAGAGGACTGTGTACCTGTGACTCTGTGTCTGTGCCGTGGGCAGGGCTGCAGTGTTGGTCACTGTGAGGAGGACGTCCAGAAGCTGCTTCTGAAAACACAGCAGAGAGAGGTGATGCAGAGACTGCCCGGCCCAGGGGATTGTGGGACAGAGAGGCTACCAGTGACAGGGACAGATAAGATTTCAGTCTGCATTGAGGTGGAGTTCTCTATTAGGACCCTCATATTGTTAGGGCATCATTAGTAATGCAGATTGGCATTCAAGACAAAAACAAACATTGATGATTCAGAAAAGTTTTGATCATAAAGATGAATCATATTGCAATTCATGTGCATCCCACTTGTTGGTTATTGAAACAGTAATAGAGCACACTCTGAGCACAGTCATCCGCAGTGCAGTGTAAAGCAGCCTACCAGCACCCTGGGGGCCCGTCCCTGCTCTGCGTCTCCTGCACAGCAGCGCTGTGACGAGCGTCCCAAACACACAGAGCACTGCAGCCAAAGCCAGGACACTGAGAGAGAGCGCACTGTGGCCCCCGCAGCCACTTGGGCCCTCCGCACTGCCTCCTGCCTCACTGCGGTCACCTGCGATGGGCAATGTGTGTCATTGTTATTGTCATTACCACTACAATTACTTATTTTATATATATATACTATATAAAACTACAACAACTTATAATAGAATATTACACATAATATTGAGAGAACAGTGCTATGGACAAATTTCCTAAAGAATTGCTTAATTTTGTGTAGTTTGTGGACCTTAAATCATTTAAGTACCTTCAATTTTAAAAATGTATACAAAATTAAGTACTGGAAATCTAAAATAACTGCAAGTTGCAAATACTTAAAAGAAATATGTGTAACAACTTGAACAATTTTTATTAAGTATTTTCAACTGGATTTTGTTTTCAACATATACAAACTTAATTACTGTTGTCATTAGTTTGCTTGACCACCAAGATAGAGTGAACGTGTGTTTTTATTTCTCACATGCACTTACACTCTACCTTTTAGAACAGGCAGCACATAGAACTGACAAACTCAGAATAAAACAGGGGGCTACTCTCAGCGCGAATAGTCATGAGTCATGGGGGAACAAACACAAGTGTAGGCATAACACAGTGAGAGACAGCCAGGTAAACCACACAGCAGTGATACAATGGAATAAACGTCCAACCGTCCAATTAACTGATCTGACCAAATTAAAGTCCATCTCCCAGCATCCCCTGTGGCAGCACCTGCATATATGTCACAGCTTAACTTATTTAAGTGATTTTAGTACGAGTAACATAAACAATGTTTTAAGTAATATTTAAGAAAATTAAATATGTATAATTTACTTGACCCACAATTCATTTTTTTCCAGTGCAGGAGGAGTTAGTGTTATGACGATGGGAAGAATAATAACGTTATTGTAAGAGAACAAGACAATGTTTCGACACTCAGACTAATAATAATAAATGATGAAATAACACTGATAAGGTACCGTTTGTATACAAATGAAATAATCAATTAAAATATGCAGCCTACCTGCAATGTCCAGCCGTGTCCCGTTGCCAAACAGGATCTGCCCACATGTGGCCACAGCACAGTAGTAGGTCCCAGCGTCAGAGGAGCGGAGGTTCCTCTTGGGGAGCTCATAGACACAGCCCTGTGCAGGAAGCCCAGGCTCAGAGCTGCTCTCACACGGATCACTCCTGTTCCCATGGGTGTAAATGAGTCCTGGAAGGGCTTCTCCTGAGCCATGCCTGAACCAATGAACACTGTGCTCTCCTGCACAGGTCTCAGTGTGTATTGTACACTGCAGAGTCACACTGTCTCCTGGCTGGACGGGGACAGACGCCGGCTGCTGCTCCACTCTCCTGCTGACGGACCCTGAGCCTGAGAGAGTGACAATATGGTTTACAGTAACACATTGCAGCCTGGATCAGTAATGTAAGGGTTAATATACAGTTGAGATTGTGTTATATAAAGTAATCTGAATCTTTACATCCTGACGTAGCTGTTTTCTCAATTATTTGCCCAATTTCTGTTTATAAACACAATTCCTATATAAACTTATCTAAACACGTCTCATGTTTTCTGGCTTTGTCAGCTCTTTCCGCCACTTAAACTATATTTGTATCTTGTATTTGTTTAGTTATTTGTATTATTAATTATTTTAAGACATGGAGCTAATTTTAGTATTGTTATTGTAGCATTTATGAAGAATATCTATAAGGCATTTACGTTATATATTTATTAATGAGAGTATATTATTATTATTATTATTATTATTATTATTATTATTATTATTATAATTATTATTATTATTATTATATTACTCAATACATTAGTTTTTGCATCATGAGAAGCACTGCAGCTTTGAGTATTGTTCTTTGCATGTATTTATGAATTGTGAAATGAGATCCTAGTCTTTTTGACAGAAACACACGGGTGAGAGATCTGTACTGCAGCAGGCAACTCAATCTGCCTCCAGCGCTGCATCTAGTGACACACAGCCAAACGCAATCAATGCTTTTATAGGGAGAATATTTGGACAATCCTGTAATACCTTTCTTTATGATATTGTGAGCGGACGGCCTTTTAGAGATGATGCCGCTCGCAACACAGCATTGTAATTTAATGGAAAACCAGTATCCATTGTAACTTCACATTTAGCATGAGGGGAAATAAAATGTAAGATAAAAACCCCTGATAAGAGAATTGCTGGACTCACCTTTCAGTCGTATTGAAGTTCCAGATCCGAATCTCACTGTTGTGTCCCTGATTGCTCCACAGTAGTATCTGGCAACGTCTGACGCATTAATGTTGGAAATCTTGAGATTAAAATAATGACCTCTTCTATCTATTGCACAGCGCTTGTTGTCAGACCCTCCATGAAATGAAGCTGCATTATTTGTAAATGAAACAATGGATGTTGAAGGTCCTCCAGATGGTTGCTTGTTCCAGAACAAGACATTGCTTGAGTAACTCTTGGAAACGCTGCAGCTCAGGGTAACTGAACCTCCGAGCTCCACTGTCACCGAGGAAGGGGACTGAGCAAACATCTGACAGAGAAGCAGACCTGGAAAACACAGGGAGTCGGGCAGGGAGGACGACATACAGCTCCATCTGAACACGACCTCCTGCTCTCAAATACTGCATCTCAACGACCATCAATAAACAAAGCAACTGAAAGAGCATATTGTAAGAATAGATCAGTACATGTTATATATATATATATATATATATATATATATATATGAATATTATATATATATGTATATATATATATATATATATATATATATATATATATATATATATATATACACTCACCTAAAGGATTATTAGGAACACCATACTAATACTGTGTTTGACCCCCTTTCGCCTTCAGAACTGCCTTAATTCTACGTGGCATTGATTCAACAAGGTGCTGAAAGCATTCTTTAGAAATGTTGGCCCCTATTGATAGGATAGCATCTTGCAGTTGATGGAGATTTGTGGGATGCACATCCAGGGCACGAAGCTCCCGTTCCACCACATCCCAAAGATGCTCTATTGGGTTGAGATCTGGTGACTGTGGGGGCCAGTTTAGTACAGTGAACTCATTGTCATGTTCAAGAAACCAATTTGAAATGATTTGACCTTTGTGACATGGTGCATTATCCTGCTGGAAGTAGCCATCAGAGGATGGGTACATGGTGGTCATAAAGGGATGGACATGGTCAGAAACAATGCTCAGGTAGGCCGTGGCATTTAAACGATGCCCAATTGGCACTAAGGGGCCTAAAGTGTGCCAAGAAAACATCCCCCACACCATTACACCATCACCACCAGCCTGCACAGTGGTAACAAGGCATGATGGATCCATGTTCTCATTCTGTTTACGCCAAATTCTGACTCTACCATCTGAATGTCTCAACAGAAATCGAGACTCATCAGACCAGGCAACATTTTTCCAGTCTTCAACTGTCCAATTTTGGTGAGCTTGTGCAAATTGTAGCCTCTTTTTCCTATTTGTAGTGGAGATGAGTGGTACCCGGTGGGGTCTTCTGCTGTTGTAGCCCATTCGCCTCAAGGTTGTACGTGTTCACAAATGCTTTACTGCATACCTCGGTTGTAACGAGTGGTTATTTCAGTCAAAGTTGCTCTTCCATCAGCTTGAATCAGTCGGCCCATTCTCCTCTGACCTCTAGCATCAACAAGGCATTTTCGCCCACAGGACTGCCGCATACTGGATGTTTTTCCCTTTTCACACCATTCTTTGTAAACCATAGAAATGGTTGTGCGTGAAAATCCCAGTAACTGAGCAGATTGTGAAATACTCAGACCGGCCCGTCTGGCACCAACAACCATGCCACGCTCAAAATTGCTTAAATCACCTTTCCTTCCCATTCAGACATTCAGTTTGGAGTTCAGGAGATTGTCTTGACCAGGACCACACCCCTAAATGCATTGAAGCAACTGTCATGTGATTGGTTGGTTAGATAATTGCATTAATGAGAAATTGAACAGGTGTTCCTAATAATCCTTTAGGTGAGTGTATATCCAAAACATCTAATTTATTATAATTTATTTTACAGATTTAGTTTTAATTTTTCCAACAGACATTAAATGTATACTAATGAAAAGTAGTTTCTTGCTATTAAATGCTTTACTGTTTTTGAAATGTGTTGTTTCACTGAGGACTGTCATACAGATTTGTGAACAACACTAAGCCTTACCTGCTTTAGAGCAAAATGAAAGGAGAAATAAGATTATGTTCATTGTACTCTGTTAGAGTTTGTCTTCTCTATTTGTTCTTCTCAATGAAGTGTTCTGTCTGAACTGAAGATTACAAATCTATAGATGAAAGGACTGAGCACATTAGACTGTCATTTGATTGGCTACTAAGCGGTTCAGTTACAATGCTATATATAGACATCTCAAAGACTATTCGCCTCTTGCAGATCTATGCTCAGAAGGGGGGCTTGTGTTTTTATATGATCATAATATCTATCTTTACTTTTAATTCAAAATCACCACAAGTCTGACATATCTCACTCACTAACTCAATTAGACTGCAATGGTGCTAAATGTCTACAGCTTCATACATTCAATTATGAACTTGCCTGTCTCTCCAGCTTCCGTATGTCTTGTTTTTTTGCATGAACCCCAATAAGGAGATGTTTCCTGCTAGGTCTTAGTTTTGGTGCATGTAGAGGCTGTGAGTCTGTCTTCATGGGCTGAGATATTGTATGAGCGCTCTTTGTGTTGTATCTTGTCCACCGATGTCCAAACAAGGACACTGACTCCATGGGGGTCTAACAGGGGTGTTGGACTCTATGGTCCAAGGATTGTTTTGGACCAAACCAGTTGTTTAATGGTGTTAATTAAGACATAAACATTTTAAAGTTGACATTAAAATAACACTGATAGAAAATATCATAAGCATCAGAACACCACTTCTCAGCCTACATGTGTCATCTGCAAGAGGTGCATAGAGATGGCATTATGGCTCGCCTTGTTCCAACTTCAATCATAGATCATTGAAAATAAATATCAAGGGGATATTTTGGACAGTATTTCATAAACATAGATGGGATTCTTGGCTCAATATGATACTGAACAGTCTGCTTGATTTGGCGGTGTTGTGCAGTTTATCATTCAGATGTTCATGCACTTTGACTGCCTGCCATTAATGCAGTGTTAAACCATGTGATCCAGTCCTGGTCGTCACCAGTGAGTTCACCGCTGTTCACAGGAAGTGCTCAGCCGGCCAATATAGAGTGAGATGGGGGTGGAGCCCTGCAGCCCTCCTGATCCAGCACACCAATCAGCAGCCTCTGCTCACAGGGAGGGGCAGGACACAGCGCAATGCAGCGTTCAATGGGCCTGTGCCATGAATAATGACATCACAGAGCCACACTGCAGCTCACAGCCTCACATGGGGGGCTGCGTTATCAGAGGGAAGTGAGAGATCTATTGGGCAGCGTGTGAAATGTGTGCTTCCTGCCTTGATCTAAACTCACTTGGGAAACACATTTCTCAGGGACACTTACAGAGCCAGTCCTCACAATCTCAACACTGCTATGAATGTGCACAGATTACTACTCTACCCCTGTGTCCTCCATTTGCAGTGAAGGGGGACAGGTCACATGCTGATCGATTTTAGTTTGTGTTTGTTTTTAACTTATACAGACAATCTGTTAAAACAGAAAAGCAACCAAGTCCAGGAGCTTCTGTGTATCCCAATATCTGGACCCCAGCCCTCCAGGAAACACATGTTCCAGTGCCTTTTTAAATGAATGGTGTGTGCAGGACAGACTCCTGTCTTCTGCACGTCCTCTGAGCCCTACTGGTGGAGCGAATAATCAGCAACACCCAGCTTAGCCCTAATTTTAACTGTAACCCAGAGCAAAGCCCCACTCTTCCACTAACACTTACGTGCATAAAGAGTATTTAAATACTATATTGATATGAGATCAATGGATGCAAGTAAAATATTAAAGTGGAACTGAATGGTTTGGTTTAGGATTTCATTGACATGTGAAAGATATTTAGATAAAAAGGCAATCCTGAGTGTCATCCTAGTTGTAGTGAGAACAGGAGGTGGTTAGTCTTTAACAAGTGTGTTTGATTCCTGGCTGCCCTCTCTGGATTGTTTGCCTGATCGACCTGAGCTTTCGCCTGCCTCGTCGGCTACTCTTCTTGCCTCTTCTCCATTGTTCCTGTCTCTGGCCCTTGACCCCTTGCTTGCTTGACCACTCTATACACCTCCACACCTGGGTTCTTCTCTCCTGTACCACACCTCGCTTCACATTGATTGTGCATTGCAAAAGACACATATACTGTATATTAACAATAACCTCTCATTGAAGATGTTATCTATCACTGGAATAATATCTGAAATTTAACGTATTAATGTGTTTAATGTGAATACAGTCTAATGGTTACTGGCACTGATTATTTACCTGTAGCCCCTGCCCACAGACACAGAGTCACAGGTACACAGTCCTCTGCACACAGACACAGAGTCACAGGTACACAGTCCTCTGCACACAGACACAGAGTCACAGGTACACAGTCCTCTGCACACAGACACAGTGTGTACCTTAACAGGAAGTAATAAAAAAGGCAAACACAATGCTAGGGTATATTGTCAAAAGTGTAGAATTGAGAACAAGGTTAGTTAGAGCTTCAAGAAAGATATCGCTGCTCTAGAGGCAGTTCAGAGGAGAGCAACCAGACTTATTTCAGGTCTGAAGGGAACGTCCTACTGAGAGACTGAGGACCTGAACCTTTTCACCCTGGGACTGATAAACTACTACTGTACACAGATATACATATTTTCAGGTAAAAGTAAATGGTTCCTAAGATATATGCATATATATTATTTATTTATTTACATACTTACTTTTCTCCTCACACAATAACTTTCCAGATGTGTCTCATTCTAAAGGAGTATATAAATTGCTTAAATAGAGTAGAAAGAATGAAATGTGATCCCTATCTATCAAGGACCAAGGACACAGCACACACACACACAGCACACACGCTCACACACACACTCACACACACACGCTCACACACACACAGACACACACACACACGCACGCTCACACACACACACACGCTCACACACACACACACACACACACGCTCACACACACACACACACGCTCACACACACACACACACACACGCTCACACACACACACACACACACACGCTCACACACACACACACACACACACACACACACACACACACACTCACACACACACACACACACACACACACACACACACACACACACACATGCAGTGCTATCGGCCCTAAAAAGACACGACGAAGAAGACGAAGAAGCAGACCTGGGATTGAGAAGGAAGGAGGACAGCACTGTGGGGAGCCAGGCAGGAGGGTTTGTGACAATGGGGAACAAGCCTAGAAGACAGCCTTGAGGAACAGAGGACGCTGCAGATGGGAACAGGGGAATTGTTCATGGCAGGATAAGTACTCTGATGTCTTCTGGGAAAACTCTCCTTGAGTTTTGGCTGATGATTGCTGTGCACCCTTCCTGGCTCCTGGCTGCCTCTGCGTAACATGTGGTATCCTGAGGAGAAAAGGAAAGTTAATTTGAGGAGAGATACTGGACTGATTTCCTATTTTTCCTACTTATCTGACAGGGCTGGTAGAGACGGTGTGTTCCCCTGGTGGTCAGCTGGGCCTGAGACAGAAAGCAGTGCACCTGTGGAGAGATGCTGGGGAAAAGGATAGCGGAGGGACGTGAATGGGGAAAGTAACCACTGTAGTGTGTGTGGATTCACTTACCCGGCCTCAATGATGCGTTCCCTCTGAATGTCATGTCCTTGTTTCTCTCTGCCTAGGGTTGGTGGCACTGCAGAGCCTGGTCCAGGGGCTGACACCGTAGGAGGGGGACCCCGTACTGCCAAGCCTCCTAGGAATCCACCTGCCATGAGCTTGAACGGACATTGGTGAAGAAGTCTCCTTGCCGCAGATTCGCACCTTAATTCCGGGACTTGGATTTTTGGGGGTGGCCAAGACGGGCTTTACTTTTAGAATAAATGTAGTGGGGATTTTCTTGATTAGTTATAATTATTAGTTATTTTAAACTTTTAAATTTTAAACTAGCGCAAACGCCTGTTACTAAAGGCGGCTTTAGTGTTTCTAATTCTAGGTAATGGGGCTTCTAGGCCGGCGGACTTCATGCCCCGCCTGGCAACCATTGTAATAAACTTGATGTAATTCCAAATATTGACTCTGGGATCTTGCTTTAGCCTGCGCGGGGAGAGGGGGGGGAATAATGAGACCCCCCTCCTCACTGGAATAAAATAGGGGTGGCGTGGTCACGTGACGGTGGCAATTGTTCCCCCCTTTGTAATCGTCGCATGAAACGCAGGTCCAAATGGCACCGAGTGCTTTTACTCCACTGATGCCCAGCACATCCACCAAAATAATGATTCAGGACATTATCGGTGGAGGAGCATTAATTGTGATGCTATATAATCGTGGAGTAAAAGTGTCACCTGGAGAGGCTGTCAAAATGCAGTGTGAGGTATGAGCTCATGCAGGGAAAGTGCAGAAACTGTCCTGTGTGACTGTATGAGCTGTCCGGTATGCAGACTAAATCTATAGTAAATAGTTTATTGAAATACAAAGCTACAGTGAATACAAGCACTATATGTTGAAAACCAAGCTTACAGTTTTGAAAAGGTTTACTTTAGTGTACAATTATGTTCTGATAAATGCAATAGTTATTTTTGAACTAGAAAATATTGCGTTTGAGCATTACTCCAATATTTACGTTTACACTGGTTTCATTTTCTTATTGTATTGAGCTTTTTGCTTATTGTAGACTATAGTTATTCATTATTGACTGCAGTGTGTGAGTTTAGAAAAAGTGATTTGTTCTTGCATTAGAATGTAAGTTTCATCTGTATTCATGTTTTGATGCAGGTGTATTAATTAAGGTTGTGGCCTATGAATACATTGTAAACACTCGAATGGCACTTGATAGGAAGAAGGTTCCCCAGCCCTGCTATAAACTCATCCTAACATGCGGCCAGCACAGCCTTGTGGAGCAGCCATGCTCTTCCTTGCCGGGTCAGCTCTGTTTATACAGCTTTTATAGAAATCTTATCCGTCAACATCATCCTCTCAAGCTCAGCAGAAAGTCACTGTTCAAGTCAAGCCTACGAGTGCCCCGACGCAAGTTAGTCGTATTAATGGTCACGTTAGCACAAATAACTATAACTTCATTGATAGACAACATTGTTGTCCAAGGAATAATTACGTATAAATGTTGACAAACCTAAGAGAAGTCTCTGTAATTAGCTGATGTCCATGGCTGACGCTATTGAGGGGGCTTTACCCCCCTGTATTTTCTCTCAGTCCCCCTAAAAATAACACTGTTATGAAGTAATGGTGGTCAAATAGTCTGACAAAAAATTTCTGTCAGCCGCCCCTTGTATTTTCACTCATCCCCCCTAAAAACATTACCACAAAAGAATCGAAGAATGAAGAAGTGACTCCGCAAAACACTGTCAGCCCCCATGCAGCCCCAGGAAGCCCCCTAAACCCTGCAGTGCAGACCCGCCACTGGCGTCAGCTGGACAATGACAGCATCATCAGCCACCAGCTCACCTTGCAGCAGACAAATGTGTGTCTGTTAATCTTCGCGGTGTTTAGCAGGGAATGGGGCCTCCCACACTCTTATCCACTGCCGGCATCTTTCCTGTTGAGTTTTGGGCTTTGGAAAAGGGTCCCTGCTGTCGGGTTTGTAGGGCCGCAGGCACAGCGTCTCACCATGGTGAGCCTGAACGCCAAGAGCTGGATGGACCTTCTTCAGGCAGTGGCCGGCTGCTCAGGTAGGATTGGACAAGGCCTGTTTGGGGCGAGGCTTTGTGAAAGGTCAATTCAGGGGCGGGCTAACAAGAAACTAAACAAAAAAAGACGCACAACCGCGCTCTTGGCGTGCCCACCTATACAGCTCTGCGTGCCACCAGTTCGCCATCCCTGATCTAAACTCTACTTACGTCTTTGTCTGATTAGCCTGACACAGCAGATTCCCCATTAGAAACAAAATGGTTCACATAATCTGCTAAATCTTGCATCTAGACTTCGCAATGATAGATGTGACCAGGGGGTTCATACAGAGGGCAGGAGAAGGAAGGTAATGGGTGCTGGGCAGTGCTGAGCGAATGGGAGCTGAGGGAGGTGAGAGAGGGCACTGGTTGAGGAAAGTGGAAGAACAGGTACATAGGGTTAGAACTGTGGTGATGATGACCTCTGGTGGCAAGCTGGAGAAGTGCGGGGGGAAACTGACAGGTTTTCTGATTGTGTAGTCGTTTTATCTTCACAGCATTAAGGTTTTTGTTTAGCTCTGAAATATTTTCCTGTTTGTGTTCTATTTCCTTTCGATGAGATTTAAGTTTGTTTTCAAGTGTGTATAATGCTTGTTGATGAAATGAGAGTAATTCTCTTCTGGCACTTTCTTTCTTGCATGCTGCTTCATAGAAAGACACAGCAACTGCAATGGCACCCGGAAGAAATTACAACAGATCAACAGTAACAGAGTGGAAGGATATTACTGTATTGTGACTGTAAAATAATACACTTGTAACTCATCAATTGTACTGTGTAGCCCTTGTTTTAAATAAGCTAATAATAATGTGTAAAACAGTTGTGTCCAGCACACAAACGGTTAACTGGCAGTTCAGGGCCTTACAAATAAATGTGTATTTTTACTTAAAAAATAAAAGAGAAGCTTCCAGAGCACCCCTATAAGACACAGAAACTGGAACTATAAATACTTAGGTTTACTTTTTTCTAAATGAAAAAAATACAGAAATGTATACATAAAAATAATGATAAATCAAGTTAGATACATTTGAAGCAACCAGGCAACAAGGTGATCGATCCTGGGCACAGGAAACGATTTTCTGGTGGGTTACGTTATTTTTTGTTTGTTTAAAGGAATAATGTCGGAACTAAATAAGTTGTAATATGTGTTTACAAACCAGAATTAACCAGAAGTCTTGGGGATTGAGGTATTATAGAAGCAGCCAGAAATGGCGAGGAAATCATTTGATTCATCGTTTGTTTGAGTTTGCATGTGCTTTGAACAAAGGTAGAGAATCCGCCATTTTGTGGTGATTCGATGTGTGAAAAACCCGCGCTAATGATCTGTGGTATACAGATGTTGACAAGCGAGTCTGAAGTTAAGAGGGATCTTTTGAAAGGGAGAGAGGAAAATAATGTTTGATTACAGGTGATTAGATTAACAGACTTTATTGTATGTTCTGATCTGAAAGGGAGACGAGGTGCAGTGTTTCATGGTTTTGCAAAGGGGTGGATAGATCTGAAAAAAGCAACGTCAGTCGCTGTGTTAGTGAATTAAGAAGTTATGCAAAGTGTTAAAATGTAAGGTTGAAAAGGAACAGGAACACAACTTGCACAACCAGTCTCCTATCGAACCTAAGATACCCTGAATCTATTATACACTGAAATAGGGGTTACAATTGTTTGAAGTTATTCTCTGCAAGTAAAACATTTATTTTGCATCATTTACCTTGAAAGTCAACTTGCAAAAAGACAAATATATACCGACAAGTGACAAATTAAAGTAAAAACCAACATAAAGTGTTGAATGATATTGAGGGCGGAGCACTTATTTCCCAGCTGAACATGACAGGGTAGACGAGCCTATGTTTGTCAAAATCTATTATTTGATATTCCAATGATAAGCATATCTTGCAGCATACAGCAAAACATACTGCTATTTTAAAAATGTTTTCATTGTCTAAATAATACTGAATTCAACAAATAAAATAACTTTCTTTACATTTTAGCTATGTATGCGCTCCTTGTATTGACCTTGCTCATGTGTGACCTGTGAGTGACTATCAAAATGAGACTGTTAATGATTGTTCAAGAGGTGTCTTAATGTAGACCTATATCGGCCTCTTGGGGCTGGAGGACTGAAATACAGATGGGAACGCACTACTGTAATAATATTATGTCTCAATAATGAGTTAATATAACACGTTAGAGGTTTAATTTGAGTAATAATATTAGTTTTCTTCCTTAAAAAAGATATGAGTTTTCATGCTATGTTATATGTTCTTCATGTAGAGGATGTGCGCACACGTGCTTGTGTACGTGCTGCTGTCGTCAGACGCACAGAGCTTAAATGTAGTGTAGGTTTATTATGAAACCCACTCACCCACACAGGCCACGCCCACACAGGATTAAAAGCACTGGCATTGGTCATTGGAATAACCGCCAGTCATTTTTTATGCAGCCAATCCCCTCCTTCATTTATAACAGTATGGTTGTCGTTCAATGTTCATGTAGTTTAATACAGACAACAGATACCATAAGCCTTTGCCAAGATTTCTGCTTCTTTTATTTGGTTTTTGTTTCCTGATATGGAGCGAGTTTAAATTTCTGCATTCATATTCATATTCATATTCATAAATAACACTTGGACCATAGAGTCCAGCACCCTTGTTAACACCATAGAGTCAGCTCCCTTATTAACACCCCTGTCAGCACCTTGGTTTGGCTCATGTATAACCTAAACCTCAGAACTATATGTTGTAGCAATAAGTAAAACACAGAAGTCACAGTCTGGAGTCAAGAACGGACAAACAGTTTGTGAAAAAGGACAAGGACAAGATACAACACAAAGAGCGCTCATACAATATCTCAGCCCATGAAGACAGACTCACAGCCTCTACATGCACCAAAACTAAGACCTAGCAGGAAACATCTCCTTATTGGGGTTCATGCAAAAAAAAAAGACATACGGACACTGTACAAATTAGCACCAGTATAGTCTAATTACAGAGTGAGTGAATGAGATATTTCACACTTGTGATTATGAGAGCATATGAACACAAGCCCCCCTTCTGAGCATAGATCTGCAAGAGGCGAATAGTCTTTGAGATGTCTATATATAGCATTGTAACTGAACCGATTAGTAGCCAATCAAATGACAGTCTAATGTGCTCAGTCCTTTCATCTATAGATTTGTAATCTTCAGTTCAGACAGAACACTTCATTGAGAAGAACAAATAGAGAAGACAAACTCTAACAGAGTACAATGAACATAATCTTATTTCTCCATTTATTTTGCTCTAAAGCAGGTAAGGCTTAGTGTTGTTCACAAATCTGTATGACAGTCCTCAGTGAAACAACACGTTTCAAAAACAGTAAAGCATTTTATAGCAAAAAACTACTTTCCATTAGTATACATTTAATATGTGTTGGATAAACTAAAAATCAGATAATCCTAGTGTAAAATAAATTATAATAAATTGCAGATGATTCGGTCAATGTAAACATATTGCTGGTATTTCTATAGCTTGTGTTTCAATATGTTCTTTCAGTTGCTTTATTTATTGATACTCGTTGAGATGCAGTATTTGAGAGCAGGAGGTCGTGTTCAGATGGAGCTGTATGTCGTCCTCCCTGCCCGACTCCCTGTGTTTTCCAGGTCTGCTTCTCTGTCAGGTGTTTGCTCAGTCCCCTTCCTCGGTGACAGTGGAGCTCGGAGGTTCAGTTACCCTGAGCTGCAGCGTTCCTGAGCGTTACTCAAGCCATTTATTGGTCTGGATCAAGCAACCATCTGGAGAACCTCCAAAATCCATAGTTTCATTTAAAAATAATGCAGCTTCATTTCATGGAGGGTTTGACAACAACAAGCGCTTTGCAATAGATAGAAGTGGTGATTCTTTTAATCTCAACATTTCCAACATTGAAGCGTCAGACGTTGCCAGATACTACTGTGGAGGAATCAGGGACACATCAGTGAGATTCGGATCTGGAACTTCAATACGACTGAAAGGTAAGTCCAGCAATTCACTACTACTGGATTTACATTGAGTTACAGTGATAATATTTATGCGGCATCATCTCTAAAAGGCCGTCCGCTCACAATATCATAAAGAAAGGTATTACAGGATTGTCCAAATATTCTCCCTATAAAAGCATTGCTTGTGTTTGGCTGTGTGTCACTAGATGCAGCGCTGGAGGCAGATTGAGTTGCCTGCTGCAGTACAGATCTCTCACCGAAAGGATTATTAGGAGCACCATACTAATACTGTGTTTGACCCCCTTTCGCCTTCAGAACTGCCTTAATTCTACGTGTTTTGTTGGATGCACATCCAGGGCACGAAGCTCCCGTTCCACCACATCCCAAAGATGCTCTATTGGGTTGAGATCTGGTGACTGTGGGGGCCAGTTTAGTACAGTGAACTCATTGTCATGTTCAAGAAACCAATTTGAAATGATTCGACCTTTGTGACATGGTGCATTATCCTGCTGGAAGTAGCCATCAGAGGATGGGTACATGGTGGTCATAAAGGGATGGACATGGTCAGAAACAATGCTCAGGTAGGCCATGGCATTTAAACGATGCCCAATTGGCACTAAGGGGCCTAAAGTGTGCCAAGAAAACATCCCCCACACCATTACACCACCACCACCAGCCTGCACAGTGGTAACAAGGCATGATGGATCCATGTTCTCATTCTGTTTACGCCAAATTCTGACTCTACCATCTGAATGTCTCAACAGAAATCGAGACTCATCAGACCAGGCAACATTTTTCCAGTCTTCAACTGTCCAATTTTGGTGAGCTTGTGCAAATTGTAGCCTCTTTTTCCTATTTGTAGTGATGATGAGTGGTACCCGGTGGGGTCTTCTGCTGTTGTAGCCCATCCGCCTCAAGGTTGTACGTGTTGTGGCTTCACAAATACTTTGCTGCATACCTTGGTTTTAACGAGTGGTTATTTCAGTCAAAGTTGCTCTTCTATCAGCTTGAATCAGTCGGCCCATTCTCCTCTGACCTCTAGCATCAACAAGGCATTTTCGCCCACAGGACTGCCGCATACTGGATGTTTTTCCCTTTTCACACCATTCTTTGTAAACCCTAGAAATGGTTGTGCGTGAAAATCCCAGTAACTGAGCAGATTGTGAAATACTCAGACCGGCCCGTCTGGCACCAACAACCATGCCAAGCTCAAAATTGCTTAAATCACCTTACTTTCCCATTCAGACATTCAGTTTGGAGTTCAGGAGATTGTCTTGACCAGGACCACACCCCTAAATGCATTGAAGCAACTGCCATGTGATTGGTTGGTAAGATAATTGCATTAATGAGAAATTGAACAGGTGTTCCTAATAATCCTTTAGGTGAGTGTGTATGTGTATGTATATATATATATATATATATATATATATATATATATATATATATATAGTATTAATATTATTATTTATTTATGTATTTCTTAGCAGAAATCTTTATCCAGGGTGAATGGACCTTTAAATGTTTTATATTTACAACAGTCCATTACAACTTTTCATTACAGTCCACCCTCGCACTGCTCTTCCATCTCTCCACTAAGAATTATAGAGGGTGATCAGTGCCAAAATTAAGATGAACGGGATTATGAACATGAAGATGATTATTAACATGAACATGAAGATGAACATGAAGATGATTATGAACATGATTATGAACATGATTATGAAGATGAACATGAAGAGGATTATGAACGTGAACATGAAGATGATGATGAAGATGATTATGTGCACTGGATAGGACAATAAGCGCACTGGCTACAGCCCAATAGCTCTGATTGACAGAGTTCAATGTTTTGTCACATTGAGAAAGAGAAAGAAATAAAGAGGCGCTACGAAATGTAGAAGCGCACTGAGAAATGTAAACAGCAAAGAGACAAACGAAATAAAAATATGTGTTGAAACGAATGAATGAATAAATAAATGTTGAAATAAATAAACAAATAAATAGATGAATAAATAGATAGATAGGCCATGTGTCCATGTATTTGTTTAATCATGTATTTATTTTCTCTGTGTATTTATTTTAAATTTCAGTTTGGATAGTCCTCCATACTCTGAAACCATGTAACTCCATGAAATTAATATTTGTAAAAAAATATATATGCCTAAAAAACATTATCCATACATCATAATTCTGACCCTGTAAATAAGATGTAATTTCATCTTAATTTTGGCACTGATCACCCTCCATAGAGAATGGCCTGACACAGGCTTGTTTCACACACTTCTGACACCAATGTAATGACTCAGGGGTTCTGGCCACAATGGGGACTTGAACCCCATTTTTCTGGGCCACAATGCAGTGATCTTACCACATCCCTGAAAGGCCCAGGCCTCTTAGTGATGCTCGAGATCGCTACAATATCATTAAGATGCTGTGCTTGCGAAAGCAGGAGATCATGTTCAAATGTATGTCGTCCTCCCTGTGTTTTCCAGGTCTGCTTCTCTGTCAGATGTTTGCTCAGTCCCCTTCCTCGGTGACAGTGGAGCTCGGAGGTTCAGTTACCCTGAGCTGCAACATCTCCCAGAGTAACCCAGCTGATTTCTTGGTCTGGAACAAGCAAGCATTGGGGAAACTCTCAACATCTATAGCATCGTTTCAAAATAATGAGGCTTCATTCCAGTTTGAGTTTTACAACAACAAGCGCTGTGCAATAGATAGAAGAGGTGATTCTTTTAATCTCAACATTTCCAACATTGAAGCGTCAGACGTTGCCAGATACTACTTTGGAGCAATCAGGGACAAAACAGTGAGATTCGGATCTGGAACTTCAATACGACTGAAAGGTAAGTCCAGCAATTCATTACTACTGGATTTACATTGAGTTACAGTGATAATATTTATGCGGCATCATCTCTAAAAGGCCGTCCGCTCACAATATCATAAAGAAAGGTATTACAGGATTGTCCAAATATTCTCCCTATAAAAGCATTGCTTGTGTTTGGCTGTGTGTCACTAGATGCAGCGCTGGAGGCAGATTGAGTTGCCTGCTGCAGTACAGATCTCTCACCCGTGTGTTTCTGTCAAAGAGACTAGGATCTCATTTCACAATTCATAAATACATGCAAAGAACAATACTCAAAGCTGCAGTGCTTCTCATGATGCAAAAACTAATGTATTGAGTAATATAATAATAATAATAATAATAATAATAATATACAGTCATTAATAAATATATAAAGTAAATGCCTTCTAGATATTCTTTATAAAGGCCACACTAACATAATACGCAAATTAGCTCCATGTCTTAAAATAATTCATAATAAAAATAACTGAACGAATACAAGATACAAATATATTTTAAGTGGTGGAAAGAGCTGGCAAAACCAGAAAAGATGAGACATGTTTAGATAAGTTTATAGATGAATTGTGTTTATAAAAAGAAATTGGGCAAATAATTGAGAAAACAGCTACGTCAAGATGTAAAGATTCAGATTACTTTATATAACACAATCTCAACTGTATATTAACCCTTACATTACTGATCCAGGCTGCAATGTGTTACTGTAAACCATACTGTCACTCTCTCAGGCTCAGGGTCCGTCAGCAGGAGAGTGGAGCAGCAGCCGGCGTCTGTCCCCGTCCAGCCAGGAGACAGTGTGACTCTGCAGTGTACAATACACACTGAGACCTGTGCAGGAGAGCACAGTGTTCATTGGTTCAGGCATGGCTCAGGAGAAGCCCTTCCAGGACTCATTTACTCCCATGGGAACAGGAGTGATCCGTGTGAGAGCAGCTCTGAGCCTGGGCTTCCTGCACAGGGCTGTGTCTATGAGCTCCCCAAGAGGAACCTCCGCTCCTCTGACGCTGGTACTTACTACTGTGCTGTGGCCACATGTGGGCAGATCCTGTTTGGCAACGGGACACGGCTGGACATTGCAGGTAAATGCATATTTTAATTGATTATTTAATTTGTATATCAACAGTACCTTATCAGTGTTATTTCATCATTGATTATTATTAGTCTGCGTGTCAAAACATGCAGAGTCTTGTTCTCTTACAATAACTTTATTATTCTTATTAACCAATCAGTGGTGAAGGTTCCCAAAGTTAAATTGTTTTCAGCCCGATGGTCAGACTCTGTGCATTGCCGTGTTGTGCTGGGATTTTCCATTGCGGTACTAATATCATATATTATTTGAATTCCCCTTATAATACTGTATTATACTAATACTTATACCTGTTCTGCTAATGATAATACATTGACTACATTACATTCATATATACTTTAGTATCATATTTAGCTTTAGTATCTATTATTTGAATTGTTATTATTCCATTATATTCACTCTTGTCACAACTTTGTGCAAAGAAACATGGAAAATCAGAAAAATACCCTACACACCTCAGTTCATTCGCTATAATTTAGCATGTTTTCTATGATTTAACCATCTATTTTGAAGTATTTATCGTATTTCTTATGACACATTTACCATGTATATTTTAGCATACTGTATAATACTTATATTTCTTGTACTATTATATATTACACTAAATAAAATCTGTATACATGAGGGTTTAGTACAGATTATTATTATTATTATTATTATTATTATTATTATTATTATTATTATTAATAATAATAATAATAATAATAATAATAATAATAATAATATTATTACATTGCGCAAAGAAACTTCGTCATATATATATTAGGTTATATTGTTTAATGATATCATGATATAATGATGTATTTAAAACTTTTCTTAGTTTTCTTATTTTTTAATTTACCAACACAGTATCATAAAACATTAGAACCTTAAAAACACAGTTTATGCTATTAAACATTACATCTCCACACCAGCAGGGTGAGGTACCCTTGGACCCTCACCATGATGGATGTCATCCTAACAAAATGGCTACCATCTTACCAGATGACCTGTGACCTTACATCCAAGATGGCCGATATCCACAGCTAATTGGGACTTACGGTCTATGGTACAGCGGGAGGGCGGGACTTCCGGCTGTCAAAGTAAGTGATGCTGCCATCTAGACTACGTATATGAGATATATAGTAAACATATATGAGGTCTTACATATATCTAAACCATTGTAATTATAAGGTTATCAAATAGTATGCTGCTAAAGGTCTACTATTTTACACCGCAGGACAAGCCAGCCTCAACGCCCTTGTCCTGGCCTTGGGGGTGTCAAGCGCTGTGTGTGTGCTGGTGATCGCTGTCCTCGTCTGCACCAGGAACACACGCTGCGCAGGTGAGCTGGCAGCACACGGCAGCACACACTAATGAGATCATCACAGTGATATTAATGTGAATAAAAACACTGAACACACACTCTGTTCTTCTCACTGCAATCTCCCACATATCCTTACATACAGAGAGCGTTCATTTCTAATTGCCTGGTGTTCATCCTGTTATAATTCCCACTGATGACACTTTGTTAGACATGATAGGCAGACATGAAGAGGAGACTAAAGGCGACTGGAGAGGAATTACAGAGCGGGATGAATGTGTTCTCTGTCCTTCCTCTTCCTCTCAGGAGATCCACAGTCCTCTCCTGATGCAGTAAAGACCCGCACCAGTCACCAGGTAAACCCCGCAGCTGTGCTACTACAGTGTCAATGCTGCGCTGCTTCTGTCACTGCAAGCTGAAAACTGACAGTTGATATTGTCATATTGTTCAGGGTCCATTTCAATATGCAATTGTCTCCGGCTGTCTTTCATTGTATATTTTCTGATTAAACGTTTCTATTCCTTTGATCTTTCAGTTGATTATATTTACGAATCCACAAACTAAAGAGTCTGAGTGGCTTCGCTGATCACGAGGGGGAGTGTGGACACACGCATTGATGACATAATCCACACTTTTAGATACATAATCTGAGCCTTTAGCTACATAATCCACTTTTAAAGATTTTTAATCCACACTTTTAGCTGCACAATTCACGCTTTTAGGAAGACTTACTCACAGTTGATTTAAGAATCCAAAATCAAAGCAGTTCCATTCAAATAAGTAATTACTTAATTGAATGTTAATCTGTTAATTTAATTTACTGTTAATCTGTTAATTATAATTAACAGATTTAAGGTACCAGTTTACTTGCACAATTGGACATTCAACAAAAAACATGACTTGCAGAGTATTTATACATAAACTGATTTTTCTATTTTGTATGCATTACAAAAGTGTATATTTTCTTAAACAGTGGCATTGTCATTTACGTAATAAAGGCACTAAGGCAGTATGACACGGGGCATCATCCATAGCCATAATATTTCCAGTGATCACTCGTCCATCAGGTGTAAGAACAGCCTTTGAATTTGTTAATAGAAATTAAAAAAATAACAATTATAAAGCTAGGTATATAATACTAGTAATAACATTCTTAATATAAAAATATACTAGTGAATTTAAATTATATGTAGTGTTAACTGTACCAGTATCAGTACGGTTGTCCTTGAGTTTTTGTGAATGGGGGGTGGGGGGGGAGAGAGAGAGAGGAAACACTTTTTGTATCTGTCATCTCCAATACTTTGAGTAAAGGCTTTAAAAGTGAATCCACCACCTATATATCCTTCATGTCATGTGATACCCGCCTCACACGCCTCATCTCTGAGTGGAGCCTCAATCCATGCACCGTGCTCACAGCTCCTCTCTTCTAATGACACTTTCATGATCAACGTCCATTACACCTGCGGCAAATTACCCATCACTCGCCTCTCTTTTCAGCATGAGACTCGACTGGGAAGAAATGTTTTAAGTGGCATAAATCACGGCAAGTGTTGAATCGGCAACATAGTTTACTGCTTTCCAGTGCCGTTATTTTGCTGATTTAACACTTGCTGTAGTCTGTCGGTTACTGAGTAAATTTGGCCCTTTTAATTTCAATCCACAGTACTTTATACATTTCATTTTACAGATACCTGGTGTGTATTAAAATTCTTTAGAAATTTGCTTCAATCTCACATATTTTGTCCACAGAATCAGGACACAGAGCTGATGAATTACGCTGCCCTGAAGTTCACTGCCAACAGAGCAGTGCATCCTGGGAGAAGGAGGCGAGAGACGGACCCACATGTGCTGTATGCTGATGTCAGAGCTCAGCAATGGGACTGAGCGCCCTGGGGGTTAAACCCTGCAGTGACTGTGAGACAGGCCGGCCAGACCAGCTCCTGCATCAGACACAGTCAATTAACTATTTTATATCTTAATGATAATGAACTTGTAACAAGTGGCCACAGTGTGTTCCTACATGTGTGGACATTTACAACTGTTCACCTTCTTAGTACTGCCCCACTGCGTGTGCTATTTATAATAAATATTAACTATCAATACAAATATGTTCGTATTCAATGTCCTGCACCTATAAACACAATAAAGAGTGACGCTGTGTGACCTGAAGACAGTCATCCTGAAGCACTGAAGCTGCTGAGGTTTGTCGTCCATGTTCATCAACAATACAGTACAAATAAATAACGCAGCACTAATAACACGTCATGAAGGAAATGAGGGCCTGTGTTGCTACAGCTGTCAGTTAAAAACATCACATGAGTGTCTTTGAAGAGAAAGAGGTTCAAATGTGTTAAAGGAAAATGTTACACTGGAGCTGCTCACACATCATGCAGCTCAAGTCCTTCACTCTCTCAGTACAGACACAGGAAGTAACGCGGCTCTGGGTCTGTGTCACACACTCTCTCACACACTGACTATAGTGGACTAACGTCAGTGTAAAGCACTAACAATGACACTCTTATTCATTTCAGTATCATGTCATTAAAGGAAGAAGCAGACTTTATAAAATGCCAGTGCAATGACAATGAGACCAATCCTGCGGCTCATGAGAGCAGAGTGCGTTCTCACTGTGCGGCCTGGACTCTGCAGTGAGGAGATGTGAGCCACACAGCGCCACAGCCCGGGGTGTGAGGAAGGAGCAGAGTCTGCAGGGCTTCAGGGCAGAGTGCAGGCTGTGTGGTTGGACATGTTGTGCACAGAGGTGAAGAAGGCTCGTCCTCCCTTTCTCCTCAGCCCAGAGCACTGTGACTCACCCAGCCTGGGTCCCAGGACTGACGGACTGACTCCAGCACTCATCTCCTCATTCACACAGGCAGCGCAGTGCCAGTCACACTGTGTCAGGAGTTTGTTTTCAATGGTTCATTTTATTAAGTGTAAAAAGATTAAAACAAAGCCTGCAATAAAGGAAACCAGAAGAGGGAGGCGTGTGCAGGTGCAGGTCCAGTGGCTCTGCTCGGCCCCTGGTGTTCGGGGCCCCTGTATTTCCTCCGGGTCCCAGATCAGATCAGCCCTCAGCGCTCAGGTCCTCTGCAGTAGATCACAGCCAGCAGGGCCACACAGAGCAGCAGCGCTGCCGTCCTCGCCACGGAGAGCCACGCCAGCACACTCAGCTGGGTGGCACAGGGCCGCTCCAGTGGCTCCAGTGTCTCCGCCTGGTCACCTGATGAGACAGCGATGCAGTCACTGCTGTGGAAATGATCATCACTCAGAGCTGCACCCTGCGCTCCTCAGTATGGAGAGCCATAGCAGCACACTGATCTGAGGGCACAGGGCTCTACAGCTCCAGAGGACAGCAGCCCCGTTATTGTCAGCATGAACTCAATGAAGCATCAGTTACATACTTAACACACACGTCACCAGTAAGCTACACAGTGTGTAGTAGTGCTTATGTGTGACTTGTCCAGTGTTTATTGCCTGGATCTGTTTAAACAAAGACATGAATCACTAACTCCACTCGTTTATAAGGTCACATTACCAAAGTCTGTGTCTTACACTTAATGCTTTACACAAACATTGGTTCACTCTTCCTAGTCAGTGAGAGAGAGAGAGAGAGAGAGAGAGAGAGAGAGAGTGTGAGACAAATGTATGTGTCCGGCTAAAATGTATTGATTCAGATCATTTACAGGTAGGCACAAAAGGAACCAATTTAGTTTGTGAACAGCATGTGTAACGGAGTTAATTTTGTCTTGTTACTGTTAAATTCATGCTGAAATCACTGGTTAAAAGTTACTAATTGCAACCTGGCATTTAACGTGTTACATTCCTTTCCTTCATCCATTTTGTGTTGCTTCGCTGAGTCCGCAGCAGTTTAATGGAGTCTCGCTGCTGGTAAGACGGCTCTTATTTTGATTAATAATATATGCAAACTTGATTGATTGAGTCAATAATGCCCCAATTGATGTATTAATTCAGTGTGCACCTTCGTAACTGTGTAGGATGCACAAAATACCACATTAAACAGGTTCATTTTGTTTTATTATTTTTCAGCCACGAGGTGTAGGCCTATTTAAAAACTCACGTGTAAGCTCTGGTGTTTTAAGAGACAGACGATTAACTCTGCATTTCTGCCTGTTTGTGCAGTGGTTTGCCGGGTGAGGAACGTCTCCCTGAACCCTGTACATAGTATTATTTCCCCAGGTATGCACATGTATTTTCTACGTGTGTATTGTGCGTTTCTCTGTGTGGAGGTCATGCAGCTCCGTCAGCGGGCATTGTTTCCCTTTGCTCAGCTGAAGTGTATTGGGTGGAGGAACATTCTATTTCAATCTGAATTGCTGTCTTGGGAGTATTTATTTAGTGTTAATACAGGTTGTGCCCTGTTTTATGAGGGATGACTGTTTCTACAGTTGAATATATCACAATATCACTATACGATCACAGTGTAAGTTGGCAGCAGTTTAGTCTTGCAGTTGTGGTTTTGCTGAGTGAGGAACATTTCCCTGAACCCTGTATCTATTATTATTTCCCAGCATAACTATTTCTCCAGACTGCGAGTGTGGTTTATCTAAGGCCCTCTTCTCCGGCGAATGAAAGGAACAGGAACTTAAACTGTCACACATGCATGTCAGGTGGACTGTTGTTGCCTGCCATTGACATGAGGAGCACATTTCAAATGAACACAATATTTATATTCATATCTACACATTTGACATAGTTGACTAAACAATTTTACCTCAGGAAATTTTGGTGACCAAGAAGAAGATTGTGATAGTTAAGAAAATGACAAAACACACAAGTTACAGAACTTGAACCTCCGAGCTCCACTGTCACCGAGGAAGGGGACTGAGCAAACATCTGACAGAGAAGCAGACCTGGAAAACACAGGGAGGACGACATACATTTGAACATGATCTCCTGCTTTTGCAAGCACAGCATCTTAATGATATTGTAGCGATCTCGAGCATCACTAAGAGGCCTGGGCCTTTCAGGGATGCGGTAAGATCACTGCATTGTGGCCCAGAAAAATGGGGTTCAAGTCCCCATTGTGGCCAGAACCCCTGAGTCATTACATTGGTGTCAGAAGTGTGTGAAACAAGCCTGTGTCAGGCCATTCTCTATGGAGGGTGATCAGTGCCAAAATTAAGATGAACTTACATCTTATTTACAGGGTCCGAATTATGATGTATGGATAATGTTTTTTAGGCATATATATTTTTTTACAAATATTAATTTCATGGAGTTACATGGTTTCAGAGTATGGAGGACTATCCAAACTGAAATTTAAAATAAATACACAGAGAAAATAAATACATGATTAAACAAATACATGGACACATGGCCTATCTATCTATTTATTCATCTATTTATTTGTTTATTTATTTCAACATTTATTTATTCATTCATTCGTTTCAACACGTATTTTTATTTCGTTTGTCTCTTTGCTGTTTACATTTCTCAGTGCGCTTCTACATTTCGTAGCGTCTCTTTATTTCTTTCTCTTTCTCAATGTGACAAAACATTGAACTCTGTCAATCAGAGCTATTGGGCTGTAGCCAGTGCGCTTATTGTCCTATCCAGTGCACATAATCATCTTCATCATCATCTTCATGTTCACGTTCATAATCATGTTCATAATCATGTTCATAATCATCTTCATGTTCATCTTCATGTTCATGTTAATAATCATCTTCATGTTCATAATCCCGTTCATCTTAATTTTGGCACTGATCACCCTCTATAATTCTTAGTGGAGAGATGGAAGAGCAGTGCGAGGGTGGACTGTAATGAAAAGTTGTAATGGACTGTTGTAAATATAAAACATTTAAAGGTCCATTCACCCTGGATAAAGATTTCTGCTAAGAAATACATAAATAAATAATAATATTAATACTATATATATATATATATATATATATATACACCAAAACATCTGCAATTTATTATAATTTACATTACATTAAGATCATCTGATTTTTATATTTTCCAACAGACACATTACATTTATTCTAATGAAAAGTAGTTTTTTTCACAAAGGACAGATTTGTGAACAACACTAAGACTTACCTGCTTTAGAGCAAAATGAAAGGAGAAATAAGATTATGTTCATTGTACTCTGTTAGAGTTTGTCTTCTCTATTTGTTCTTCTCAATGAAGTGTTCTGTCTGAACTGAAGATTACAAATCTATAGATGAAAGGACTGAGCACATTAGACTGTCATTTGATTGGCTACTAATCGGTTCAGTTACACTGCTATATATAGACATCTCAAAGACTATTCGCCTCTTGCAGATCTATGCTCAGAAGGGGGGCTTGTGTTCTTATGCTCTCATAATCACAGGCGTGAAATATCTCATTCGCTTACTCTGTAATTAGATATTTATTTCCTTTCCATCTTCCTATTTCATTCCGATTCAAATTCCACTTCTGTATCATGACGTTTTTTATTCTGATTCTTTAATTGAAGTTCACAACACATTCAGACTTGACCCCGACCCTGCGTGCAACAGCTTTATTTATTAAAACTCATTAAACCTCTGTATGTGAACACAAGCACTACCTCTTCATTTCTCTCTCCTGACTCGTGTCTCAGGTCTGGTTCTCACTCAGTTTCACATACAGTACCCAACTTCAGAGACTGTTGAGCTCGGAGGACCTGTCAACATTAACTGCTACATACACTGTGTCTGTAGTCTCCCCAAGACCAGCCCCATGTCCTCCGATGCTGGGACTTACTACTGTGCTGTGGCCACGTGAGAAGATCCAGTTTGGCAACGGGACACGGCTGGAGTACACAGGTAGGCTGCAATTTAAAATGAATTACACCCTGTGGAGGTACAAATTCTAACAAAGGAAAAGATGTAGGTACTTTAGTTGACCTCTCATTAACCATTAAGACTCCCCATTAATTAAGACTCCTCCTTTCAAATTATTCACCTTTACTGTGATTTAGCTTTAGGTATGTTCTGGACGGTTCTGTTATAGAACGTGCTCCTTCCTACAAATACCTTGGTATTTGGTTAGATGATGATCTAGATTTTAAAACACACATTGCTGAGTTGATTAAGAAGCTGAAGGTCAAAATTGGTTTCTTATATAGAAACACATCTCAGAATAGAAATTAAATTGTGCAAGACACTTTTATGTTGGTGCTAGATTATGGAGATGTGCTGTATATGCATGTGTCAGTGTCAGTATTGAAGCCTCTGGACTCAGTTTATCACGCAGCTTTGCATTTTATTACCGGTGTGAGCTTTTGTCTTTTTTATGCTTTGTTGTCTGGGACTCCCTGACTCCCAGAAGGGCCAGACATTGGCTGATGTACATAAAGCTGTCCTGCAGGAACTTCCAGATTGGAAAAATAGCAGTTATCAAACGTGCTCTCAAGACTGGCTAGTCCTAGAGATACCGCAGCCGCCTACCCAGAGTTAGATACAACTGCTTTTGATTACTGTGCCCTCCAGTCATGGAATGATTTGCAGGGGAGCCCTAAACTGGTGCCTATACGGTGGATCAAATGTTTTATAAATTACCTTTTTATTGTTAATTGTGATTGCTTTTCTTATTGTGTGTGTGTCCTATATCCGTGTATGTGTGTGTGTTGTGTTGTTATAGTACAGGGCTGGACTGTAGACCTGGGTCTCAGTGTGATTTCTCTGTTTAAATAAAGGTAAATAAAAAAGACAATAAAAAGTTCCTTTTGAGAATACCATGAAGATCTGCTGTTTTAAAGTGTACTCTAGTTGCCAAAAAGTTACCTCCTGTTTACAAATATTTGACAAATATTTGATGGATGTTAAAACCCTCCACACTGACCGTCAAAACCTTTTTATACTTTCTGATGCACTAATCACTCACACCTGCACTACCTCTCAATAACACGACAGTACAGGATAAAACATTCACAATTAACAATACATAGCTACATAAAAACATACTGTATTCTAGAAAGTACAGAAACATTATAGGTGAAATAAAGAACGCCTGTGGGGCACAGAAATGTCAATCCCTGGACCTTGGCAGATGCGTTAGTTAGATCTCCTGTCTTGCTAATTGACTGATGCCTTGGATGTCAATAAGCAAAGCAGGAGGTCTAACCAACCCTCCTCAGACCAGGAGCTTCAGATATTAAATCCATCTGAGTCTGATGAATGACTTAAATAAGAAAATAAGTTTTTACAGATCTTGAAAATTAACATTGTATTAGAACTGAGAAAATCAAGATTATTCCTGAAGGCTGGAAAGAAATCATGAAAGGTTATAATTCACTAGAAGTACTGCAGTGCGATGAATTTATAAATAAATAGGAAAAGTCCACAAACTACAAATGTAGTACTTCATTCCAGGAGGACAGAAATAAAAATATGGTCGAAAGGTTTTCTTTGTAAATTAAGACAATCAGAATCTTCTTTGTCACCAATAAAGCAATTGATCGAAGCAGCAAAACCCCTTCTGTGGAAAAACAAATCATTGCAAAATAGTAGGTACCATTTCAGAGCCAGTGTTTTCAGACTGCTCACATTTGAAATTGCCCATTAACATGACAGGCAACAATCGCTTAAACTAAAATGTCTGTCTGACACGGATGTCATTCACAAATGTAATACCATATATCCTGTTCCTATGTAATATAAGATGACCACCATCATGTCTGTCTGATGCATTGTGGTGACTAATGTAGGAATAAATAAGCACAATGGGGTAAAACAGTTACATCCTGTCACAATTGATTGTGTGATTTTGTGATGCTTTTGAGCGCCTGGCGTGGATGTGGCGAACCCGGGAGTGTGGCTCGGTGGATTGTGTGTCTCATATAGACAATGGAGAGCATTTGAAAACAGCAGCAGTGTGTAAAGGGACTTCAAAACAGCACAAGACGAGCTGTTAGACTGTGTGCTCGAGGTGACCGGGGGGCTCATTGAAAAATGTTTTCACAGAGTAAAGTGTATCAGTGGTTGAGTACAGTGTGATTTCAGATGTGATGCTGTATTTCTCAGCATAGACATGCAGAGACACTGTGGGGGTCAACGGCAAACCACTCAGTTGACAAAGTACTGACAGGGGGTTTCTATCTATAGATTCGCTGTGGTTTATGTGCAGATGTTCACAAAGTATTAATGTAACACATTTTAACAGACTGCATTTTCTTTTTTTAACCATTTCATGAAATTGATTGTATTTAATTTACAATACTAATATTTATTTATTGTTAACGGTCGCTTTTCAAAAACAACAAACATTTATTTTATATATAAATGATGAGTTACATCTGTTGTAAACAAAACCAAATTAAAACAAATGTTGTATTAATAAGATAAGGTACTAGTAATATTGATACACAGGTCTAATTTTGACATGCAGCTCCTCTGGCTTCACGTGTCTCTGAGGTCTCCGGTCACAAAGCAGGGACGGGCCCCCAGGGTGCTGGTAGGCAGGTTTACACTGCACTGCATATGACTGTGCTCAGATTGTGCTCTTGTGTTGCTGCTGAATAATGTGCAGTTATAATGTGGGAAGAACATTAATGACCTTATGATTCATCTGTGTTTCTGTATCAAGTTAGTATCCCCTTTGTTTTTACAGCCATTTCATTGTGATCTTCTGCCCACACTTCCCCAGTCAGCCACCGGAGGTCATCACCCCCAACTTCTAACTCTGCCTCAAAAATTCCTCCATGATTGTTCATTCAACCTCTTCAATCAATCAATCACATTTATGTGTATAGCACAATTAAAAACAACACATGTTGACCAAAGTGCTTTACACTAAAACAATTTAAAATACAGTCACAATTTAAAACAGACAATATAAAACAAACATAAAATCTAAGAACATTTTGTCCTGCAGTCCAGCCACTGTTCCCTGCTTCCCTCTTCTCCCATTCATCCAGCACTCCTAGGCACTGTTCATTGCTCCCTCTGCTCAGCATATATCCTGTGAGTTGCTAGTATCCTGTGATGTCTTGATTACTCTGTGTCATTTCTGAGCCCTGTCCCCTTGTGTTGCCCTTTCTCATGAACCTTAACTAGTGCCTGTTAGCCTGGACCCTTGATTCCTGGCTGCCCTCTCTGGATTGTTTGCCTGATCGACCTGAGCTTTCGCCGGCCTCATCGGCTACTCTTCTTGCCTCTTCTCCATTGTTCCTGTCTCTGGCCCTTGACCCCTTGCTTGCTTGACCACTCTATACACCTCCGCACCTGGGTTCTTCTCTCCTGTACCACACCTCGCTTCACATTGATTGTGCATTGCAAAAGACACATATACTGTATATTAACAATAACCTCTCATTGAAGATGTTATCTATTACTGGAATAATATCTGAAATTTAACTTAACACAGACACAGAGTCACAGGTACACAGTCCTCTGCACACAGACACAGAGTCACAGGTACACAGTCCTCTGCACACAGACACAGAGTCACAGGTACACAGACACAGAGTCACAGGTACACAGTCCTCTGCACACAGACACAGAGTCACAGGTACACAGTCCTCTGCACACAGACACAGAGTCACAGGTACACAGACACAGAGTCACAGGTACACAGTCCTCTGCCCACAGACACAGAGTCACAGGTACACAGTCCTCTGCCTACAGACACAGAGTCACAGGTACACAGTCTTCTGCCCACAGACACAGAGTCACAGGTACACAGTCCTCTGCCCACAGACACAGAGTCACAGGTACACAGTCCTCTGCCAAAATATAGTAAAGAAAAAAGTCCTGGCTTTCACATAATTCCAAAACAAATACAGCTATAGCTTGTAGTTGGTAAGCTTTAAACATTTAAAATTGGAAAAGTTAAATGTAACTTAATCAAATTACTCTGGATGTCAAATGTCAAATAAAGATGCAATTAAAACATTCCCCATCCAAACAATGTGGGGAAGTGTTGGGGTAAAATTGCCCCCTATGTATTGTATATACCACTGTATAATACTCTGCATGTTGGGTGAACAGAGTACAAGGATTTATATATAACATGTTCTACTAACTGTTAGGAATTATTAAGCTTTGTTCTGATATTAGGTAGTCATACTGATAATTTAACCTACTGTAACCATGTAACTCATTGTATTGTATTCTGATTGTAGGATTAGATTAGACCAGACGCTGCAGATTTGACATTGACATATCTCACTGGAAATGTTGCCGTGGCAGGGGGGCTGAAACTTGTCATTTTTGCAAAAATAACAAACTAGCGCATAACTGTTTTTCTGTGAAAATCTAGACACTTGAACCCACGGCCTTCCCCTTGACTCTATCTTGGAAATGTCAAACCACAAACTCCCTATATTTATATTATATTTTGAGGAACAGCTCAGAGCTGACAACATAAACAAGCTACATGCTGCTCTTCAGACAAACCAGAAAGAAGATCGAGTCCCACGTCATCTACTGCTAGGCAAACCGTGCAGACATGTCAACCGAAACTGTCGAGTGTGTTAGGGGTTATGATATCGGACACTTTCCATGTCTGCCTAGCAGCTAGATCTGTAATATGTCCTGCCCCGAAACGGACTTCTGACATGTATAAAACTGTGTGCTGTAGCAGAAATAAACTGAAGACAAACGATCTGGCATTGTGTCGGTGACGTGTCTTCCCGAGCTCGTATCCTGCACAGGATCCACCATCCTGCACTGACAGCACTGGGTTATCCTAGTCCAGGGAACCCAAAGGGATCACTTCTCCGTGAAGTGTGTGTACCTTAACAGAAAGCAATAAAAAAGGCAAACAGGATGTTAGGGTATATTGTCAAAAGTGTAGAATTGAGAACAAGGGCAGTGATGTTCAGACTGTACAATGCACTAGTTAGAGCTAATCTGGATACTGTGGACAGTTCTGGGCTCCACACTTCAAGAAAGATATCGCTGCTCTAGAGGCAGCTCAGAGGAGAGCAACCAGACTTATTCCAGGTCTGAAGGGAACGTCCTACTGAGAGACTGAGAGTCACCCTGGGACTGATAAACTACTACTGTACACAGATATACATATTTTCAGGTAAAAGTAAATGGTTCCTAAGATATATACATATATATTATTTATTTATTTACATACTTACTTTTCTCCTCACACAATAACTTTCCAGTTGTGTCTCATTCTAAAGGAGTATATAAATTGATTAAATAGAGTAGTAAGAAAGAAATGTGATCCCTATCTATCACCATGTGGCACATCCAGGGCCTGGGCTCCTCAGTGTTCGGGCTGAAGAGCACAGCCCCGGAGTTCAGAGAGAGACTGAGAGACAGGGATGTCATCATCCTGCAAGAGACATGGTGTCGGGCAGACGTGTCCACTCACTGTCCCTCAGGTCTTAGTGCCCTCCCTGAAGAAGCCCTCCGTCAGACACGGCAGGGACTCTGGGGGAATAATAATCTAGTGCAAAGCAGAGCTCAGCGACTCAAGACAGCCCCAACAGCAGAGTCACAGATATGGCTCAAAATAAGCAAAGAAATCATCTCTACACAAACCGATGTGTTCCTGTGCGCAGTGTATGTTCCCCCCTCAGAATCCCCCTATCACAATGAGATCTTCCCCCACCTCCAGACTGAGGTCTGCCACTTCCAGGCCCAGGGAAGTGTGCTGATCTGTGGGGACCTGAACGCCCGGACAGGCAGCTTGCCTGACTTCACCAGCACACAGGGCGACGGCCACATATTCGGCCACACCCCCTTAAACAACCCCCTCAGCTCCCTCAGACACAGCCATGACAGGGGAGTGAATAAAAACGGGCAACAATTACTGCAGCTCTGTCAGGGACTGGGCCTGTATATCATGAATGGCAGGATCCGGGGAGACTCTCTGGGAAGATACACCTACAGCTCAGCTCCTAGACCCCTTCTCTCTCAGTGCAATCACCGTCCCACCACTGACACCTCTGTCAGACCACAGCACTGTGTTCCTGAAGAGGACAGAGCAGAGCAGCAGCGCTCACACACAGCCCAGCAAGCTGCACAGCCTCAGACACTCCTACAGACGGGCTCAGACAGCGCACAAGAGTACCAGAAAGCAACTGGCAATCAGGACATCTGGTCACCACAAATCAACATAGTAAAAACTGAATAAATCTGGCTATAAAAAACTAAAAAAAACAGTCAAAACTGAAAATTAAAAAGAACAACCCAACAAAACACAAAGAGGAGAATTGTTTTCATAAGGAGTGCAATACAATAAGGAAGGAACTGAGGAAACTACCAAAAGCACAGACGATCAGATAACCCAGATTTACGCCTCAGTTACTGTGAAACACATTACAAAAAAACACTTAGATCAAAATCAATCAATCAATCAATTTTTATTTGTATAGCGCCCTTCGCAGGGTAGCCACAGAGCGCTTTACAGACTGGTAAACATACAACAAACGTACAGCAAAATAAAAAACATAAATACAATACAATCAAATATAGACCTGTAAACATTTTACATGATCTAGAATAAAGTAAATGAACATTTAAGTAAATAAACCATTTAGGCACGGAGGAGAGAAAAACAAATAACTCCTATGGATGGCATGTTGGAGAAAATGAATCTCTGGGGGTCCACGGCTTAGGGCCCAGGCCTAATGGTTGCCTCCCCTCCAGGCAGTATAGTTGTTACAGCAGCAAGGAGATCAGAAAGTTCTTTATCGATGCTGCTGGCTGTGCTCTTCCCTCTGGAGGAGGCCATCGCTGGGTGGAGGGTTTGGACCATCAACAGGCTTTGACATCAGACACCCAGACACCCTGGACTCCCCCATCACTGTACAGGAGTTGCAGGAGAAGCTGCGCGCCCTGCTGCCCAGGAAAGCCTGTGGGCCTGAGGGCATCTCCAACGAGATGTTGAAACACAGCAGCCCTGAGCTGCAGCAGGTCCTGCTACGGCTGTTCAACCTGGTGCTCAGTGTGGGCCACTTCCCTGATATCTGGGATAAAGGACTGATCACCCCGATTAATAAAAGTGGAGACAAACTGGACCCTAATAACTACCAGGGCATCTGTGTGAGCAGCAACCTGGGGAAGGTGTTCTGCACCTGCATCATTAACGCCTGGATACTGGCCTTCCTTAGCAAGCACAGCGACCGGGCGAGAACCGGGCCCTTGCTGGAGCAGCACTGACAGACCTGGACCCTGGCAGTCTACATGAGGACAACATATTATGATATTCCAGAAAAAGGCCAGGCCTCAGGGAAGTAGGTGCCACTTCACTTTAGGAAACAGCACCATCGAACACTGCACCCACTGCATCTACCTAGGCCTCCTGCTCAGCGCCACTGGAAGATTGAAGACACTGAGAGAGAAAGTGCGCAGGCCAAATTAGCAAAAAATACCTGTTTGAATCTGGCTAAAAATATTTAAATCCTTAATCCAGCCCATTGCTCTGTATGGCAGTGAGGTGGGTCCCCTCACAGAGGAGCAGTTCACTCAGTGGGACAAACACCCGACAGAAACCCTACATGCAGATTTCTGCAGAAATAATCTGCAGGTGCCAGGAAAACACCGAACATCGCATGCAGGGCAGAATTAGGGCCAATATCCATTACTAATCAATATACACAAAAGAGCAACTCAATTCTGGCTCCATCTAACAGCGACCCACACTACTGCCACCAGAGAGGAGCCTCCTCAGCCAGCGGGACACAGCGACACCGGCCAGCCTCAGGACAGCAACACACACACACACGCACGCACACACATATGCACACATACACACACACGCACACGCACACACACACACACACACTCACAGAGACACACACACACACACACACACGCTCACACACACACACACATGCAGTGCTATCGGCCCTAAAAAGACACGACGAAGAAGACGAAGAAGCAGACCTAGGATTCAGAAGGAAGGAGGACAGCACTGTGGGGAGCCAGGCAGGAGGGTGTGTGACAATGGGGAACAAGCCTAGAAGACAGCCTTGAGGAACAGAGGACGCTGCAGATGGGAACAGGGGAATTGTTCATGGCAGGATAAGTACTCTGATGTCTTCTGGGAAAACTCTCCTTGAGTTTTGGCTGATGATTGCTGTGCACCCTTCCTGGCTCCTGGCTGCCTCTGCGTAACATGTGGTATCCTGAGGAGAAAAGGAAAGTTAATTTGAGGAGAGATACTGGACTGATTTCCTATTTTTCCTACTTATCTGACAGGGCTGGTAGAGACGGTGTGTTCCCCTGGTGGTCAGCTGGGCCTGAGACAGAAAGCAGTGCACCTGTGGAGAGATGCTGGGGAAAAGGATAGCGGAGATGAATGGGGAAAATAACCACTGTAGTGTGTGTGGATTCACTTACCCGGCCTCAATGACGCGTTCCCTCTGAATGTCCTTTCCTTGTTTCTCTCTGCCTAGGGTTGGTGGCACTGCAGAGCCTGGCCCAGGGGCTGACACTGTAGGAGGGGGACCCCGTACTGCCAAGCCTCCTAGGAATCCACCTGCCATGAGCTTGAACGGACATTGGTGACGAAGTCTCCTTGCAGCAGATTCGCACCTTAATTCCGGGACTTGGATTTTTGGGGGTGGCCAAGACAGGCTTTACTTTTAGAATAAATGTATTGGGGATTTTCTTAGGATTAGTTATAGTATCTTATTTTGCCTGTCTTTTAAACATTTCCTGTTTCCTTTTTTTGATCGATTGCTAGCGCAAACGCCTGTTACTATAGGCGGCTTTAGTGTTTCTAATTCTAGGTAATGGGGCCTCTAGGCCGGCGGACTTCATGCCCTGCCTGGCAACCATTGTAATAAACTTGATGTAATTCCAAATATTGACTCTGGGATCTTGCTTTAGCCTGCGCGGGGAGAGGGTGGGGGGGAATAGTGAGACCCCCTCCTCACTGGAATAAAATAGGGGTGGCGTGGTCACGTGACGGTGGCAATTGTTCCCCCCTTTGTCATCATCACATCAAACGCAGGTCCAAATGGCACCGAGTGCTTTTACTCCACTGATGCCCAGCACATCCACCAAAATAATGATTCAGGACATTATCGGTGGAGGAGCATTAACTGTGATGCTATATATTCGTGGAGTAAAAGTGTCACCTGGAGAGGCTGTCAAAATGCAGTGTGAGGGACGAGCTCATGCAGGGAAAGTGCAGAAACTGTCCTGTGTGACTGTATGAGCTGTCAGGTATGCAGACTAAATCTATAGTATATTGAAATGCAAAGCTACAGTGAATACAAGCACCGTATGTTGAAAACCAAGTTTACACAGTTTTGAAAAGGTTTACTTTAGTGTACAATTATGTTCTGATAAATGCAATAGTTATTTTTGAACTAGAAAATATTGTGTTTGAGCATTACTCCAATGTTTACGTTTACACTGGTTTCATTTTCTTATTGTATTGAGCATTTTGCTTATTGTAGACTATATAGTTGTTCATTATTGACTGCAGTGTGTGCATTTAGAAAAAGTGATTTGTTCTTGCATGAGAATGTAAGTTTCATCTGTATTCATGTTTTGATGCAGGTGTATTAATTAAGGTTGTGGCCCATGAATACATTGTAAACACTCGAATGGCCCTTGATAGGAAGAAGGTTCCCCAGCCCTCCTATAAACTCATCCTAACATGCGGCCAGCACAGCCTTGTGAGTGACTGTCAAAATGAAACTGTTAATGACTGTTCAAGAGGTGTCTTAATGTAGACCTATATCGGCCTCTTGGTGCTGGAGGACTGAAATACAGTTGGGAACGCACTACTGTAATAATATTGCGTCTCAATAACGAGTTAATATAACACGTTAGAGGTTTAATTTGAGTAATAATATTAGTTTTCTTCCGTAAAAAAGAAACGAGTTTTCATGCTATGTTATATGTTCTTCATGTAGAGGATGTGCACACACGTGCTTGTGTACGTGCTGCTGTCGTCAGACGCACAGAGCTTAAATGTAGTGTAGGTTTATTATGAAACCCACTCACCCACACAGGCCACGCCCACACAGGATTAAAAGCACTGGCATTGGTCATTGGAATAACCGCCAGTCATTTTTTATGCGGCCAATCCCCTCCTTCATTTATAACAGTAAGGTTGTCGTTCAATGTTCATGTAGTTTAATGCAGACAACAGATACCATAAGCCTTTGCCAAGATTTCTGCTTTTTTTATTTGGTTTTTGTTTCCAGATATGGAGCGAGTTTACATTTCTGCATTCATATTCATATTTATTCATATTCATCTCAATTATAGTAAATTATTAAGTGTTGTCAGTCTTGTGAACTGCAAATTAATGTTTAGTTTGATTTGACAGTGTTGGTTTATTTTGTACCTCAATAGCCTTCACTACACTGATTTCCATGCAGGAGATTCTGTCGAGTGCACAGCACTCCCTACTGCTCCTTAGTTTCAGTTGTGTTAACTGCTTTAATTGTAAGCAGACTGCTGGCACATAACTATGTTTTCTTTAATGCTGAGCCTTTGTAATGAAGTCGTTGATTTATCAAACGTGAGTGGAAGTAAGATAATATCCCTATTGTTTTAACACTGCAGTTAAGGGCAGGTATTCAATGATCATGAATATCTGAATGATAAACAGCACAACACTGTCAAATCAAGCAGGCGGCTCAGTGACATATTGAGCTAAGAATCTCATCTACATTCATGAATAAGTGTCCATAATATCCCCATGATATTGATTTTAAATGATCTGTGATTGAAGATGGAACAAGGCAGGTGATAATGCCATCTCAAACACTACGCACCTCTTGCAGATGACACATGGAGGCTTTGTTTGTAGGGGGGGGCTTTTGTTCTCATGTTATTGTTTCTCAGTGTGATGTTAATGTCACCTTGAACAGAATTAAGACAGAATTAACACCATTGAGCAACTGATTCAGTCCAAAATAGCACTTGGACCATAGAGTCCAGCACCCTTGTTAACACCATAGAGTCAGCTCCCTTATTTACACCCCTGTCAGCACCTTGGTTTGGCTCATGTATAACTTAAACCTCAGAACTATATGTTGTAGAAATAAGTAAAACACAGAAGTCACAGTCTGGAGTCAAGAACGGACAAACAGTTTGTGAAAAAGGACAAGGACAAGATACAACACAAAGAGCGCTCATACAATATCTCAGCCCATCTTGAGGAGCGCAGGGTGCAGCTCTGAGTGATGATCATTTCCACAGCAGTGACTGCATCGCTGTCTCATCAGGTGACCAGGCGGAGACACTGGAGCCACTGGAGCGGCCCTGTGCCGCCCAGCTGAGTGTGCTGGCGAGGCTCTCCGTGGCGAGGACGGCAGCGCTGTTGCTCTGTGTGGCCCTGCTGGCTGTGATCTACTGCAGAGGACCTGAGCGCTGAGTACTGATCTGATCTGGGACCCGGAGGAAATACAGGGGCCCCGAACACCAGGGGCCGAGCAGAGCCACTGAACCTGCACCTGCACTCGCATCCCTCTTCTGTTACATTGACATATACTGTTCAGACACTTGTCTTTTAAATGTGTATATATTGGGGATGCACCGATACCGATACCAGTATCGGGTATCAGGCCGATACTGTGCTCATGTACTGGTACTCGTACTGATAGAAATTTTCTCATACCACTCACCGTACCACCTCATGGCACTTCATCAGCAAAATGCTTAATCAGTTGCAAATTACACACATCTGTTTCTTTTGAATTAGATTGAATATTCCTCAATGTCTAAATGATCTCGTTGCAAAGCCAGGTCTCTGGATCAATGCCTTGATCAGTCAGCTTTTTGATCAAGATGCTAACTTTTGTATTAGTGTAAGACACTGTAGATTTGAAAAGCGCGTTTTCTGGATTGAGCCATTTAAAAGCGCTTTCGTGTAATGCTATTTTTATGACTGGTTATTTAAGTTTATATTGTGGTTATACTGTACAAGTCTGCTAAGATATGTGCATACCAATTTATACACCAGTTTACACAGTTTATTTCTAAAAGTTCTTTTTTATTATTTTTATTTTTCTTGTTTGTGTACAGTAGCCTCTATGCACACATTTTGATGAAGTGAAGAATCGCAGGTGAGAGCTCGTCTCTGTCCTCTGATGGGACAGATGTGTGTCGGTGCAGGACAGACAGGCTGGCCGGTGTGGCGTTTAGACGGCTGTGGCTTCAGCCTCGATACAGGACTGAGGAGCCTCTCGCTTCAGCCAGCTGCCCGGGCACACGGAGTAAACACACTGGCTTACTAATGCAGCACACAGCCCTGCATTGTTTTCTGCATTGATGTGCGCAGCTGTAATAGACAGGCAGATCCATTTCATAGCACTTCACGTTGTATTAATTAAAAAGTAAAATATGTATTTCATATTTTGAGTTAATTAAATCTGTATAAATGGTTTTATGTTGTAAATATAACTCGTCAATAATTGTGCTATAGCCCTATTTTAAACATCCCCTTCTCCCCGTCTGTCTCTCTCTACTAGTTATTATTATTATTATTATTTTTATTATTATTATTATTACTCCCTCCTCCCCGTCTCTCTCGTGACTAATTGTTATTATTATTATTTAATAATAAATAGTTACAAAATAACATTAATAAGAAGTAAAAATAAATGCAACATGTACAACAACAAAAAAACTTTAACTGAGTGGCCACAAACCACAAATATTCCCCTGCTGTCCTGCACAAGATGTATTCATGCTGGTTCATATGGAAGCTCACAGCTGATCACTGAGATGATTCATCAAAAGACCCTGACTCTCACCTTCCCAATAAAGTCTCAGTCCTTAGAGCTGCACTAATGCATGATGACTATTTCAGTCGTTGTTACAACAGGCTTTGTGGTGCAGTACTGCTGTTCATTGAGTTATTTAATTGAAATGTGGAGACAGTGCCAGTGTGGAGGCTGTGTTTGTTCATTTTTGGATGTCAGAAAGAGCCTTCTGATATACATTGTATTTAATACTCAGATATTATTTATATTTTATTTTGTATCAACCAGAGTGCATCTGACAAATACAAACTTTCTTCAAATGCATTGCACTTTGATGGTAATTGTCATTTTTATGGGAGAAATACTGCTTTATTAAGTCCTCGGTATCGGTACTCGGTATCGGCAAGTACCCAAATGTAAGCACTCGTACTTGTACTCGGTCTGGAAAAAAGTGGTATCGGTGCATCCCTAGTGTATATATATATATATATATATATATATATATACCATATTTCCATAATGAGTAAAGCTGGAGGTATTTTTATTTCAGGTCGAAATGGTTTCCTTTATTGTAGGCTTTGTTTGAATCTTTTTACACTTAATAAAATGAACCATTGAAAACAAACTCCTGACACAGTGTGACTGGCACTGCGCTGCCTGTGTGAATGAGGAGATGAGTGCTGGAGTCAGTCCGTCAGTCCTGGGACCCAGGCTGGGTGAGTCACAGTGCTCTGGGCTGAGGAGAAATACTGTTTTATTGGTGTAAGTATTTTACATATCAATAATAAAAACAATCAATACAAATTTTAATACTTGTGTTTAAAATGTTTAAAAAATAAATTCTTAAAATCACTTAAAAAGTTTTAATTCTTAGTGATTAATATAAACATATAAACTCAAATGAACATGTGCTTAAACAAAACAATAAAACAAACGTGATTAAAGCAAAAAATGCTACCAACAAAAGAGTAAAATACATTGAAAATAACTGAAAATGCACCGGACAAATCAAAAAACAATTAAAATGATAAAAATAAAAAACAAACCAAAACGGTCCGATGCATTTAAAATTAAATCCATACAGTCAATGTGTTTGACAAAAAAATAGAACAAAACTAACCAAAAAAACTAGTGCTTTAAAAACAACTATATCTTTAAAAACAGTTAAAATTCATTTTTAAAAGTAATTTTTTAAAAGACAATCATTCATAAAATAGTTAAAAGATCTTGGACTCGGGCTCCAGCAGGGGGAGATGGCCGTCCCCGGAGGTGGGTCCCATCATGGGATCCTGAGCTCCCCCAGATCTTGTATCTGCCAGTTCTTAAAGGGCTGAGGAGAAAGGGAGGACGAGCCTTCTTCACCTCTGTGCACAACATGTCCAACCTGCACTCTGCCCTGAAGCCCTGCAGACTCTGCTCCTTCCTCACATCCCGGGCTGTGGCGCTGTGTGGCTCACATCTCCTCACTGCAGAGTCCAGGCCGCACAGTGAGAACGCACTCTGCTCTCATGAGCCGCAGGATTGGTCTCATTGTCATTGCACTGGCATTTTATAAAGTCTGCTTCTTCCTTTAATGACATGATACTGAAATGAATAAGAGTGTCATTGTTAGTGCTTTACACTGACGTTAGTCCACTATAGTCAGTGTGTGAGAGAGTGTGTGACACAGACCCAGAGCCGCGTTACTTCCTGTGTCTGTACTGAGAGAGTGAAGGACTTGAGCTGCATGATGTGTGAGCAGCTCCAGTGTAACATTTTCCTTTAACACATTTGAACCTCTTTCTCTTCAAAGACACTCATGTGATGTTTTTAACTGACAGCTGTAGCAACACAGGCCCTCATTTCCTTCATGACGTGTTATTAGTGCTGAGTTATTTATTTGTACTGTATTGTTGATGAACATGGACGACAAACCTCAGCAGCTTCAGTGCTTCGGGATGACTGTCTTCAGGTCACACAGCGTCACTCTTAATTGTGTTTATGGGTGCAGGACATTGAATACGAACCTATTTGTATTGATAGTTAATATTTATTATAAATAGCACACACAGTGGGGCAGTACTAAGAAGGTGAACAGTTGTAAATGTCCACACATGTAGGAACACACTGTGGCCACTTGTTACAAGTTCATTATCATTAAGATATAAAATAGTTAATTGACTGTGTCTGATGCAGGAGCTGGTCTGGCCGGCCTGTCTCACAGTCACTGCAGGGTTTAACCCCCAGGGCGCTCAGTCCCATTGCTGAGCTCTGACATCAGCATACAGCACATGTGTGTCCGTTTCTCGCCTCCTTCTCCCAGGATGCACTGCTCTGTTGGCAGTGAACTTCAGGGCAGCGTAATTCATCAGCTCTGTGTCCTGATTCTGTGGACAAAATATGTGAGATTGAAGCAAATTTCTAAAGAATTTAAATACACACCAGGTATCTGTAAAATAAAATGTATAAAGTACTGTGGATTGAAATTAAAAGGGCCAAATTTACTCAGTAACCGACAGACTACAGCAAGTGTTAAATCAGCAAAATAACAGCACTGGAAAGCAGTAAACTATGTTGCCGATTCAACACTTGCCGTTATTTATGCCACTTAAAACATTTCTTCCCAGTCGAGTCTCATGCTGAAAAGAGAGGCGAGTGATGGGTAATTTGCCGCAGGTGTAATGATCATGAAAGTGTCATTAGAAGAGAGGAGCTGTGAGCACGGTGCACGGATTGAGGCTCCACTCAGAGATGAGGCGAGTGAGGTGGGTATCACATGACATGAAGGTTATATAGGCAGTGGATTCACTTTTAAAGCCAAAGATGACAGATACAAAAAGTGTTTCCTCTCTCTCTCTCTCTCTCTCTCTCTCTCTCTCTCTCTCTCTCCCCCCACAAAAACTCAAGGACAACCGTACTGATACTGGTACATTTAACACTACATATAATTTAAATTCACTAGTATATTTTTATATTAAGAATGTTATTACTATTATTATATACCTAGCTTTATAATTGTTATTTTTTCAATTTCTATTAACAAATTCAAAGGCTGTTCTTACACCTGATGGACGAGTGATCACTGGAAATATTATGGCTAGGGATGATGCCCCTTGTCATACTGCCTTAGTGCCTTTATTACGTAAATGACAATGCCACTGTTTAAGAAAATATACACTTTTGTAATGCATACAAAATAGAAAAATCAGTTTATGTATAAATACTCTGCAAGTCATGTTTTTTGTTGAATGTCCAATTGTGCAAGTAAACTGGTATCTTAAATCTGTTAATTATAATTAACAGATTAACAGTAAATTAAATTAACAGATTAACATTCTATTAAGTCATTACTTAATTGAATGGAACTGCTTTGATTTTGGATTCTTAAACCAACTGTGAGTAAGTCTTCCTAAAAGCGTGAATTGTGCAGCTAAAAGTTTGGATTAAAAATCTTTAAGTGTGGACCTCATATATTGTTTACTATATATCTCATATACACGCGAGTAGTCTAGATGGCGGCATCACTTACTTTGACAGCCGGAAGTCCCGCCCTCCCTGTGTATCATAGACCGTAAGTCCCACCTTAGGCTGTCAGCCATCTTGGATATCAGCCATCTTGGATTATATCAGCCATCTTGGATGTCGGCCATCTTGGATGTAAGCCATTTGTAAGGTCACAGGTCATCTGGTAAGATGGTAGCCATTTTGTTAGGATGACATCCATCATGGTGAGGGTCCAAGGGTCCTAGGGAATCAAGGAAAGAAGTCCAGTCGACACGGCTGCCCTGAGCTCCCATTTGTTTGTTTTCTTTGTTCTGTAATTTTCTTTGAGTGGTGTTTGTTGTGGCAAGATGCCGACTTGTGTTTTCCCGAACCCTAATTAAAGCCCTGACAACGCCGGCAACCCAAAGACTCCCTCTATTTTTCGCCCGGTGTTCACATTTGGCACCCAACGTGGGGCTCTCTAGGGCATCCGTCAAAACACACACCCCACCTGTGAGCTGGAAGAACAGCGATGGAGTCGTCTCCAATGGCACAGTTGATGGCCGCGGTGGTGAAACTACAGGCGCAGCAGCAAGAAACTATGGAGATCCTGGTCCGCCATCTCCAGACACCAGCTCCTGCGTCTATCCCTGCTCCAGCCGCAGTGAACCCAGCGTGGGCCGGACTGAAGATCCCAAAGATGGGGCCGGAGGACGACCCAGAGGCTTTTATTGCCATCTTTGAATGCACTGCCCGGTGTTGTGGTTGGCCGGAGTCGGAGTGGGCGATACGCCTGGACCCCCTGTTGACCGGGGAGGCTCAGGCCGCTGCCCGAGCGCTCCGCCCAGAGGACGACTCTGACTTCAAGAAATTGAAGGACAGCACCCTGGACCGGGTCGGCCTGACCACAGACGGGCAGCGCCGAAAGTTCAGAAGCCTCCGGTTCTAGCTCAGCTCCCGGCCCCGGGCCTTCGCACAACAGCTGCAGGACGCCTGTCACCGGTGGCTCAAACCAGACAAGCACTCGGACCTGGTGGTCACGGAGCAGTTCCTCGGCTGTCTGCCATGTTCCTCTGCAGAGAGGGTGAAGTCTCACCAGCCCAAAGACCTGGAGGAGGCCACCAGGCTCGCGGAGATCCACCTGGCTGCATGGGACGATTTCACCTCCCGACGCCCGGGGGCGGACGCTTCCCCATCAGTTCCCAAGACCCTCTCCGGCCCGACTCACCCAGAGACGGACGTAGCACCAGAGACACCAGCACCGAAACTTGCCCCTCCCCAACCCGTTTTTCCTTCCCCCACTGTCCGTCCCAGAATGAAACCCATCCCCTTGGTACCCCCTTTTTCCTCTCCCCCAGCAGTGTGCGGCACCCAGGAACAGCCACGGTGACGTGTTGGCGTTGCGGACAACCTGGACACCGTCTGGCCGAGTGTCCACTAATGGAGGTGGATTACTCCACTGTATGTGCTGCTCGCCCCTCTACTTACCCTGGTTCAGCAAGAGACTTCACAGTACCGGTAAGAATGGGGGGACGTGAAGTCAAGGCCCTCCTGGATTCGGGCTGTAGCAAGACGCTGGTCCAGGATGGCCTGGCTCCCTGGTGCACCGGCAGGCGAGGCACTAAAGTAGCTATACGGTGTATTCACGGGGACATACACTGTTACCCCACGGCCCAGGTAAATATAATGATTGGTGGGGAAACTTATAAGATGAACGTGGGACTCGCCCCTCGTTTGCCATTCCCGGTGGTCCTAGGGTGGGATTGGTCTAAATTTCTGTCCAATATCAAAGATCCTAGGCTCTCGTTATCTGATTTGGCTGGGGCACGCGTGAGACGTGGCTCTGGGGGCCGATCGCCCTTAGTGGCTGCCGGCGATGAGGATAGCTTTTCCTCCGACCCCAGTCACGCAGCAGCTGACAATACTCTGTCGGACCCGGGGGAGGGAACGAGTTCTGATTCGCCAGCTCTCCCCTTCCTCCACCAGGAGGTCCGATACCTCTGGCGCAGCTCCGGATCCCATCTTCTCCCGGGTTTCCGATTTCGCTCTGGACCAGTCCCGCGATGATACCCTGGGTCGGTTATATGACCAGGTCGCAGTTGTGGGCGGTCGCATAGTGAATGCAAAGAGGGCGCGCTCGTATCCCCAGTTCCACATTGACAAATATTTATTATATAGGGTTACCAAAAATCGGGGGGGGGACCCGGTCACAAAACAATTACTGGTACCATGCTTGCACAGGCGCTTTGTGTTTCTCTCTGCACACAAAGTACCTATGGTGGGTCACCTGTGTCGTGACAAGACCTTAAGCCGGATAACGGACCGATTCTTCTGGCCAGGCATTAAAAAGGACGTAGAAAGGTGGTGTGCTGCCTGTCCAGAGTGCCAGAAGACCAATGCCAGTGCAGTACCGCTGCCTCTCATGGAGATACCATTTGAGCGCATTGGGATGGATTTTATCGGTCTGTTAGAGAAAAGCTCCGTGGGGTATCGATTTGTGCTGGTCATAGTGGATTATGCCACTCGGTACCCGGAGGCGATTCCTCTACGGACAATGTCAGCGACTAGGATCGCCGAGGAGCTGTTTAAGGTCTTCACTCGGGTGGGGATCCCAAAGGAAATCTTGACAGATGAGGGCACTCCCTTCATGTCACACGTGATGCGAGACCTCTGTAGGCTGCTGGGGATAAAGTCCATCAGGACCTCTGTAAGATATTATTTGTTAGAATGTATTTTTCTATGGGAAATTCTATACCATCTGGTCTGCCTGTTTCGATAAAGAGCAGCGCAGATCTGACAATGAGAGTTTGAGAAAAGAGAATCACACTTTACAGCAAAAGTTCAATGATTGCCAGGCAGCTCTCAGACACACTGCGACCAAAGTTTCCCAAAGTAATCACACTGCATGTAAACAGCCGATTTGGGTCCAATTACTCTAGAGACAGATTTAGAGGAATTAATGATTCAACTTTATTTTGCATTCAGTTACACCCACAACTGAACGACCTGCATTGGAAAACAATAGTTTTAGCTGCATGTTCTCCGACTTTAAGATCCCTGTTAAGTGTTGATGAAGTGGGGAGAGCGACAGCGTGGACTGAGGTCTTAGAGCTAATAAGCGAAGCTTGTGGCTGGAATGCAGCAGATTGGGGAAGTAAATTTTATTCTGCAATACAGAGAAAAGGCGAACATGGATTACACCCTGATTTGAAAGCAATCCTGGGCATCTCAGCTGATGCAACCGAGGATTGGGAGAATTTGTTTCCTAAAATTTGCAGAGCACAGGAATTAGTGAAACAAGGAGCTTGGAAATGTGTTAAAATTGATAATAAGTGGAAAACTGAAAAAGAATCCCGTGAAAAATTATTCCAGGTCGAGGGGCCTCATGTTTTCTTAAACACAGAGCCTGACTATGGGCCTTGTCCCCCTCATAATCCTCACTGGGAAAATAAACACAACTCTGGTTACAAGCGTAACAGGGGCAGAAGTGACCGTGCTGGAGATCAGACTCACACTGACCCCAAGTCAAACAGGCCTAACGTGACTCCTCCCATCTATGATGAGTCAAAGGCAGCACCAACTCCTCCTCAGCACTCAACTCCTCCCCTGTATCCGCAGAAAGAGCTACAGCTCCTGCGTCAGGAAGTGCAACAACTGCGCACTGATCTCATAGGGAAAGCAGCCCATGCACAGCACGCATAGGGGTGCGTGGCCTCCCTGAAGGTAGAAACGAAGCTCTACCGGGACAGATGGAACAGGCCGATCTTAAGAGCAGCTGTTGACGGAGGCCCACAGCAATGCATGCTCTTAGACACTGGTCCTTCTGTGTCTGTCCTACATGCTCAATCTCCACACACACACACACACATTATCTACAGGTATTACAGCTAATGTATCTGGGTTTAAGGGAGACATGACTACTGCTATGAAGGGTATAACATGTAATTTGAAAATAGGTGATTATCAAACTTGGTCTCCTATATTAATGCCTTTACCTGAGGGTCAGTCAATTATTGGTTCGGATGTCTTGAGAAGAGAAGGTGTAATACTTGATTACACTAATAATCAGATTTGGTTTAACAGAGGCAGAAATGTTGTGTACACTGTTAGTGATTCACATGCAGTATATACTATTAAGTCACCAGGTGAATTACCGCTTCCATTCAATAAAAATTATGCATTGAGGCAAATAATAGCGAAATACTCTGATGTGTTTGCCAGGCATAAGCATGACTGTGGTAATGTGGGTCAGGAGGAAGACATCAATGGTCCTCCTCATACATTTCAAAAACAATATGGGATCCCCACTGAAAGTCACAAATCTGTTGCAACTGTTATTAGTTCTCTGTTACAGCAAGGAGTCATAAGACATTGTACTTCTACAACAAACTCTCCTACTTGGCCTGTGCGGAAGCCGGACGGATACTGGAGACTGATTGTTGACTACAGGCGACTCAACGCTGTGACACCTACCTGTGCACTGATTGGAAGAGACACTGCAACTCTACTGTCCCGTGTCTTAACTGACAGTAAGGTCTTCACAGTGCTGGACATTTCCAATGGTTTCTGGAGCGTTCCACTTGCTCAAAATTGCCAATACAAATTTGCTTTCACTTTTGACAATCAGCAATACACATGGACCTGCTTACTGCTTACTCTGCCTTGGTGAAATCGCAGTCTCTTTTTGAGATTCAAAAATTAGATTCAGACATCCAGACTAATATTCACTGGCATTTGCAGGAGAAACCGCTTCCACAACCTACGTTTTGGTCTCACAAAAGTACTCTGGTGGGTGCGGGTGATTCTGACAAGGTCCTCATGGTAAACATGCCACAATCTGAATACCCTGTAGTCTGTGTTCCCTCACAATTAGCTCCAGATATTTTTGACCTATTTCACAACTCACCAGTAGGAGGTCATTTTTCTGGTTTCGTGCTGGTTAGTAAGTGTCGCTATCATATAAAAAAGAAAACGCGGGTTATTCTTATGCGTCTCTATTAAATTGGAGTAGTAGGCAGACCTAGCAGAGGACAGGGCCTGCTTGTATCTTATTGTAGTGTCATTCCATGCCATGTGGAAGACCCCTAGTTTTGCTTCTCTCCATTTACACTCACATCTATGGCATTCTGTTTTCAGTGAGCGAGTGTGTTCGTCAAACCATGGTGAGTGTTTTGTTGGTTTAATTTGTCATGTCCTTAATGGGGCTACTGTATCTAAAGCAGTGCTTAGTGTATTGTTGAAATTATTTAATAATTAATCTACAGATCCTGTTTTGATAAAGATAGCATTTGGCAACAGAGTAGTGAATTTATGAATAGCAGTGGGATTAAGGCAGCGAGTTTCTATGTTCCTCTCCTGTGTGTCCGATTCTACTCCTGGCAGCTCAAATGTAATAAGGCAGTGGTCAGCAATCGTCTGGTTTTGGGGTGATATTATTAGGTTGTGAATCTGTACCCCACAGGTAATAAGTGACGATGTGTGGGTCCTGACACATGCTGAGTGAAGCCTACAGACTCCAATAGGGACAAGAAACTAACAGTGAGGGGGTCGTCTTTAATGTCAATATGTATGTTAAAGTTCCCCAAAATAATGAGTTTATCATAATGTATGGCTAAGTCAGATAAGAGATCGCTAAATTCGGTCATAAAAAAGGAATAGGGGCCTGGTGGCCTATAAATAGCTATAAGCTGAAGAGGTGGATTCAGCCTAAATTCTACCTGGTGAATTTCAAGAGATGTCTAATGTCTTAGTAGACGAGCGCAGGTCTGTGCGGTAGATGGTAGATGGATTGTAATAGTGTGTTTTGGCATTGTAATTAGTCATTATGGTACTGTATTACAATTATTTAATGTAATAAAATAAAGTAAAATAATAATAATATAAAATGACAGAGCTTTGGACTGCAGTTTCCTATTGTAACGCTGCCCCCATGTGAGGCTGTGAGCTGCAGTGTGGCTCTGTGATGTCATTATTCATGGCACAGGCCCATTAAACGCTGCACTGCGCTGTGTCCTGCCCCTCCCTGTGAGCAGAGGCTGCTGATTGGTGTGCTGGAGCAGGAGGGCTGCAGGGCTCCACCCCCATCTCACTCTTGATTGGCCGGCTGAGCACTTCCTGTGAACAGCGGTGAACTCACTGGTGACGACCAGGACTGGATCACATGGTTTTACACTGCATTAATGGCAGGCAGTCAATGAGATCTGCAGTAATCTCGAGAATGAGAAACACTGTGTTGAGGTTTTTACATTCAGGGACACATTGATAATAAAAGAGAGGACATCTTTCATATAATTAGATTTTTATTGAACATGCAATTTCAATAATATGTTAATGGAGACAGAAATAATCAACAACACATAAAAAGTATCAGTAGCATTTATCTGTGGTTTTCTCTGAGTAGACATCCAACAATGTCCGTAAACACTGAGGTCATGGACAGCGCATAGTCAATCAAGCAAAGCACAATGCATCCGTAACACATTATATTAAGGTCCTGGTTATTGATGCCAGATTCAATTATAGCAGATGCCAATGCATGTGTCTGTGGACAGAGGACTGTGTACCTGTGACTCTGTGTCTGTGTGCAGGGGACTGTGTACCTGTGACTCTGTGTCTGTGTGCAGGGGACTGTGTACCTGTGACTCTGTGTCTGTGGGCAGAGGACTGTGTACCTGTGACTCTGTGTCTGTGGGCAGAGGACTGTGTACCTGTGACTCTGTGTCTGTGGACAGAGGACTGTGTACCTGTGACTCTGTGTCTGTGTGCAGAGGACTGTGTACCTGTGACTCTGTGTCTGTGGGCAGAGGACTGTGTACCTGTGACTCTGTGTCTGTGGACAGAGGACTGTGTACCTGTGACTCTGTGTCTGTGGGCAGAGGACTGTGTACCTGTGACTCTGTGTCTGTGTACCTGTGACTCTGTGTCTGTGTGCAGAGGACTGTGTACCTATGACTCTGTGTCTGTGTGCAGGGGACTGTGTACCTGTGACTCTGTGTCTGTGTGCAGAGGACTGGGTACCTGTGACTCTCTGTCTGTGTGCAGAGGACTGTGTACCTGTGACTCTGTGTCTGTGGGCAGAGGACTGTGTACCTGTGACTCTGTGTCTGTGGGCAGAGGACTCTGTACCTGTGACTCTGTGTCTGTGTGCAGAGGACTGTGTACCTGTGACTCTGTGTCTGTGTCGTGGGCAGGGCTGCAGTGTTGGTCACTGTGAGGAGGACGTCCAGAAGCTGCTTCTGAAAACACAGCAGAGAGAGGTGATGCAGAGACTGCCTGGCCCAGGGGATTGTGGGACAGAGAGGCTACCAGTGACAGGGACACAGGGGTTCATATCAGCACTGGAGGAGTGTCCCCAAAATGTTTCTATTCAGCATTCAGAGAGAGTTTGAAACTAAGTTTAACAATGCACAATGGATTACAAAGGCAGTATAATTCATTATCAGTAAGACTAAAACATGATCCTGTATTCACATAAACAACATTGGAAGTGAGCTACTGTATTATTTTTTCAATGATAATATTGCCTGAGAGTTTGAATGATTACTATATAGCATAAAGATACGGGTGACAAATTAAAAACCTGAATAAATGAGTGGAGGAACAGATGCCTCCAAACAGGTGTACTGAAGGATACAATTAAGCAATTACCATCCCATCATGCTCTGTGGCATGTATACAAATGCTGAGCAGCCCAGTTGACCTCGATTTGGGGTCAAGATGGCAAGAGGAAAGGATCTAATTGACTTTGAAAGAGGGGTCATTATTGGAGCATGAAAGACAGGAGCTTCAGTCACAGACGCTCAACTGGCTCGTGTTTCAATAGGAACAGTGACTGAAGTTACATCTGCATTTAGATCTTTGGGAAAGACGTCAGTCAATAGGGTTTGAAAGTGTGGTCGAAAGCGCACATTCCATGGCTGTGATGCTCGTGCATTACTGTGATATGTAAGGAACAACAGAAGAGCAACTCTTCCCCAGGTGACTGAGAATGTCAATGCAGGACATGATCAGACTGTGTCAGCAAGAACAGTCCATGGAGAACGACACAGAGAGGGGTATTAAAGTTGGGCTGCAGTGCATAAACCCCTCAATACAAGACAAATGCACATCTGAGAGTTTATACAAACCAGTTCAAATCATGAGTGATCACCTATATCCAATGGCAGGGATAGCGAACCTATAGCACGTGTGCCCAGAGTGGCACGCAGAGCCGTATAGGTGGGCACGCCAAGTGAGCTGAAACTGATTGGCACAGTCAGTATATTTGTCAGTGACAGCACCACCCCCAAGTCATTGAGCAGCGCTCATGTTATTTTCTGAATATTTATGTTTTAGGTTGGGTTCTTGCGCGCAGATTTTCCAGTTATTCAGATTGATACCACTGCCTTATTTTGTCTTAAAACATAAGTGCCACACGATGTACATTAATCTACCAGTTTTTGATATTTTACAAAATGTAAAAGCAGTAGATATTAAGTAAATATACGTTGAAAACAACGAGGGTCCATTGGTAATGATTGAATGCCAGTGCAAACAAAACACAAAACAATATGAAGGGTTACTAATGCAGCCAAATGAACAGACTTCTACTTCGTGTGTGTAATGGCAGGGCAGAGGGAGAACCTGTGGGACTTTGTTTTGGGGGTAGATTGTGCTTTTAATGGGGTTTTTAATTAACTTTAGCATTATAATCATCAAACTTAATGCGTGATGAAATGTGATTCATGCATTTTACTGCACTGTAGCAATACTGCAACATTGAAATGATGTATTGATTGCATGATGCACTGATTCTTTATTCTTTAATATTGTGACATGCTTTGGCATGGTGTTCCACTATATACAATTAAGATTGATTGATCTAATTTTAATGAGGATTAAAGATTCTCAATGTCCAAAATAAAATGGACCCTTTGGCACTTGCAAAGTATACAAACCAGAGTTTGGGCAAAAAGGTTCGCCATCCCTGTCCTATGGTGACACATTTCTCTCCTGATGGGAGTGGTCTCTTCCAGGATGGCAATGCCCATCCACAGGGCACGAGGGTCACTGAATGTTGTGATGAGTATGAAAATGATGTGACTCACATGCTATGGCCTTCGCAGTCACCAGATCTCAACCCAATTGAACACCTATGGGAGATTGTGGACCGACGTATTAGACAGCGCTCTCCACCACCATCATCAAAACCCCAAATGAGGGAATATCTTTTGGAAGAATGATGTTCCATCCCTCCAGTAGAGTCCAGAGACTCGTAAAATCTGTGCCAAGAGCTTTGAAGCCGTTCTGGTGCCCAACACCTTACTGACAAACTTTATGTTGGTCATACTTTACAATAAGTACCCTTTATCAGACAATACTGATATGTTAGTTAACATAAACAAACCAGTAACTAATGCATCAACAAGTCATGAATTAATGTTATGGTTAGTCTTTCTTCATGTCTGAATATTCAGAGGCAGTAACTAACGTGAACAAATGACTTAGATAACATGAATAAACATGAGTCATTATAAAACTCCAGCTCTCTGGCTGTTACTGTGCTTAATCCGCATTCAAGCAGTAAATTATCCAGTCAGACCCAATAAGGCAAACAACCAATTATTTTAAACAACGACCAGGAAGAAAATAGTTTGGAGTTTTGGAACGTTATGCAAACTCGATCGGCTGCAATATCTTCATCGTCAAACAGTGGAATATAAATTATATATACTGTTTTATATATTTACATGAATAACTACTGGCATTAAAAACCATACGTATTGCATTTCCATTGTATTTGCGTTCCAATGTACATTTGTATTACATAAAGCGTGATATATAGCATAGCCTATATATATATATATATATATATATATATATATATATATATATATATATATATATACCTAAAAATATATTATTAGTATTAATAATACCCTTATTGCATGATCATTGAATAAATTGCTTATTATTATTATTATTATTATTATTATTATTATTATTATTATTATTATTATTATTATTATTATTATTATTGTGTTCTGTAGGTTTATGAAGCTTTCTATTTCCAGCAGAAAACATTGCACACCTAAACATGGGACTAGGTTGCGTTATTTATACCAGTATAGGTAAATGAATTAAATATAAATTAAATGTTAAAAACACTGCCTAATAAGCATTTGCAAACCATTGTTTCCACTTTACCACAGGTACACCAAAATGTGTTAACAAGATTCTATTGATGTTAAGTAATGCATGAGAAGCACTAGTAATGCATTGGTAAGTCATGAACAGTTTCCACAGAAACAAAAAAACATTTTTTTGAGTTGTTAATTATGTTTTGTAAGTCACCCTGGATAAGGGTGCCTGCCAATAAATAAATACATAAATACATAAATAAATAAATAAATAATAAAACTTATAAAGAGGGTTCATAACTTACAATTTTTTTCCAAAATTGCATCTCACAAACATTTTCGTCGAAACACATACTGTGTTTCCATTACAAATGTGACATGTGCTTTAGATAATTTTAACATTTTATAGGGTGGAATTGACGTTTTGACTTAAAATCACAATTAATATTCGTTGTTTTTTTTAAGAAAAGTTTACAAACGAGAGGAGCCCATTCACCCCATCGTGCTCGTTTGGTGTCCATTAATATCTAAGTGATCAAGGATCCTATCCAGTCTGTTTGTGAATGTTCCCAAATTGTCTCTTCAGCCACATCGCTGGGGAGTTTGTTCAGATTGTGACGCCTCTCTGTGTGAAGAAGTGTCTCCTGTTTTCTGTCTTGAATGCCTTGAAGCCCAATTTCCATTTGTGTCCCCGGGTGCGTGTGTCCCTGCTGATCTGGAAAAGCTCCTCTGGTTTGATGTGGTCGATGCCTTTCATGATTTTGAAGACTTGGATCAAGTCCCCACGTAGTCTCCTCTGTTCCAGGGTGAAAAGGTTCAGTTCCTCAGTCTCTCAGTAGGACTTTCCCTTCAGACCTGGAATAAGTCTGGCTGCTCTCCTCTGAACTGCCTCTAGAGCAGCGATATCTTTCTTGAATTGTGGAGCCCAGAACTGCACACAGTATCCAGATGAGCTCTAACTAGTGCATTGTAAAGTCTGAACATCACTGCCCTTGTTCTCAATTATACACTTTTGACAATATACCCTAACATCCTGTTTGCCTTTTTAATTGCTTCCCAACATTGCTTGAATGGAGAAAGTGAGGAGTCCACATAGACTCCTAGGTCTTTCTCATGCGTTACTTCATCTAGTTCTGTTCCTCCCATAGTGTAATTATAGTGGACATTTTTGTTACCTGCATGTAATACCTTGCATATGTGCCCATTGAATTTCATCTGCCAGGTGTCGGCCCACAACTGAATATTATCTAAGTCCCTCTGAATAGCCTGTGCTGCTGAGATTGTATCTGCTGAGCCACCTATTTTAGTATCATCTGCAAATTTGACAAGTTTGCTAACTATCCCAGAGTCCAGATCATTAATATAGATTAGAAAAAGCAAAGGCCCTAATACTGATCCCTGTGGAACTCCACTAACAACCTCACTCCAGTTAGAAGCAACTCCTCTAATCGACACCCTCTGTTTCCTATACATCAACCAGTTCATAATCCATCTACTTACATTACCCTGAATGCCTAAAGCTTCCAATTTGAGGATCATTCTTTGGTGTGGAACCTTATCAAAAGTTTTTTGTAAGTCTAAGTATATCATATCATATGCTTTCACATGATCTACAGCTGCAGTTGCATGTTCAAAAAATTCCAATAAATTAGTAAGACATGATCTGCCTCGTCTAAATCCATGTTGACTATCTCCAAGAATATGGTTTTCATGAAGATGCTCCTCTATTTTCTGTCTAATCATTTTTTCCAACATTTTACAGGTGATGCAGGTGAGACTGATTGGTCTGTAATTTCCTGGCTCAGTTTTGTTCCCTTTCTTGTGGATTGGTAAGACATTTGCTGTCTTCCAGTCAGTTGGCACATCCCCTGTTCTAAGTGTCATTTGGAATAATTGAGTTAGCAGCCTATAAATAATTTCCCTCATTTCTATAAGTACTGTTGGAAATATCCCATCTGGCCCAGGTGATTTGTTGGTTTTTAATTCTGCTAAGTCCTTCCTCCTCATTTATCCTGATCTCTCTTAGGATTTGACTGGACTGGTTGTTAACCTGTGGCATGTTATCTGTTTTTTGTTTTGTAAAACCTCTGTGAAATACTCATTTAGAACATTTGCCACATTATTATTATTTTTGTCATTTAGCTGACACTCTTATCCAGGGTGACTTACATTTGTACCCATTTATACAGCTGGGCATTTTTACTGGCGCAATCTAAGTGAAGTACCTGCTCAAGGGTACAACAGCACTGGGATTTGAACCCACAAGCTTCCAGTCATGAGTCCAGAGCCCTAAACACTACTCCACAGTATTGAAATCTATTAAACCATTTTGGCCAATGTTTTTTGGTAAAAAAATTCTCCTGAGCCTCTAGTAGTATATTTTTCAAATATACGCATCCATTTTCAACTGATTCTGTATCCAGTGTGCTCCAGTCTACCTCTTCTAAATGCCACCTCACACCTTTAAGGTTTGCTTTACTAAAATTGTTTTAGATTTGGTCCTTGTTTTTTGAAAGAATGCCTAAAAGCTAACCATATTGTGATCACAGTTTGCCATTGGTTCTCCAACTAGTGTCCCTCTGACTCTATCTTGGTCATTTGTAAAGATCAAGTAACTTCTACATCATAGTCACACACCAGCACTGTGGCCTCTAAGTCTAACATCTTGTTCCTTATACTCCTGGCATTGAGGTACAAACATTTCAGGACTTTCCTACTAGCAGTTTCCCTTTGATTTCTTTCCTCAGTGGAACATTTCCCATTGTCAGAGCTCCCTGCCCCCCTGGTCCCTAGTTTAAATGATTGTCAATTTCTCTGCACATGCACTCTCCCAATGCATTAGCCCCCCTTCTGTTTAGATGTAGACCGTCCGGTTTGTACAGGTCCCATCTAGCCCAGAAGAAAGACCAATGCGCCATAAACCTAAACCCTTCTTCCCTACACCAAGATTTTATCCACGTGTTAAACTTTCTAATCTCTGCCTGTCTCCCTGGCCATGCACGTGGTACCGGAAGTATTTCAGAGAAAACTGACGTGGAGGTTCTTCTCTTTAGTTTTGTTCCAAACTCTTAAAATTTGTCTTGCAGAACCTCTGTCCTACCTTTTCCTATGTCATTGGTTCCAATGTGGACCATGATCAGTGGATTCCCCCCGGCTTTGGCCAGTAGCCCGTCTACTAGTTTAGGGAGATCTGCAACCTGAGCACCAGGCAGGCAAGATACCATGTGGGTCTCCTTATCACTAGAACACACTGTGTGATCTACACCTCTAAGAATCGAGTCCCCTGCTATAACTACCTCCCTCTTCTGTGGGGGGAGTGTGCACCATGGTGCTCTGGTGCTCAACTGCCCTCCCATCACCCTCTGAGCTGTCACTGTCCAACTCGGTGCACAGCAGTTGGAGCCTGTTGGGCAATTCTGGCTCTTGGGGTGTCTCTAGGGGTTGTGCTCGCCCTTTTCTGTGGTTACAACCTACTGTAACCCAGCAGTTCTCTACGCTGTCCTGCTCTGAGGTCTCAACTCTCCTAGGTTGATTGACCAATTCTTCCATATCACTAATACAGCACAGAACAACAAGCTGAGCCTCAAGATCATGGACCTTGATCTGTAGGATTGTAGTGGCCACATGCTTCTAAATGTTAGTTTTTTCAGTCTCTTAGTTTCTGTTCCCTAGTCAACTGCTTGACTTTTTCTCTACAGCTGCTTTAAGTTGCTTTTGTCTACCTGCCCTCAATTCACACCTAACTAGCTACACCTGGCTGCTCCTGCAACAGAATTTCTGCTAGTCCTTGACTAAAGCTCCTTTCTACAACCTATTTACTTTCACCAACTCAGCAGCTGAACTGAATTGGCTTAAATTTAGGCAAACCACAGACAATGCTAACGTCAATTAGGGCAAACTTAAAACAAAATGAGCAATGCTAAGACTGGTCTGAAACTAGGAAAACAACAAGATGGCTGCCTCTCACCTGTACCCTCCTGTGTCTCTCTGTGGAAACTTGTGTATACAAGTTGCCACAGACAATAATACAATATTTTTATCAGATTGTTGTTAATATGCTTGCAATTATTGTATTGAACATAGACATGTAGATTTAAAATAAACCATAGCGTATTGATCTCTCAACTAGTTTAAATTCAGAGTGCATTTAATGATACTTGTGCCCGGCCAGCAGCAGTGCTGTGTGGGGGATGGGTCCTGCCATGTGATTGTGCAGATTAGGAACCTGTCTCTCTTGTGCTGCTGCAATGGCGCATGGCTGTGCATGGGTGCGATCGTCCTTGTTGAAAGTGAAATTGTATGAATACTGTCTGTCCCAAAGCTTTAAAGAGAGGGTGGGACTTAAGGGTCTGTTCCATCATTAAACGCAATGTTAAAAGAATCTGAAAATATGCAGGCGTGCCTCTTAGTTCTATGCATATAACTAAAATGTAAACGTGAATTGGCTCCAAAGTAGTACAGATATGACATATAGAGACATCAATCATTCCTGTGAAAATTAGCCACATCCTAATTTAGCCTTCAAAAACACGCAGGAAATTGAATTAAAGTGTTTTTTTCAACCTTTTTCCAAATGGATTTACTAACACCGAAGACGCCATATTGGTAAATCTGTCTACTTTAAATTGAGTGGCAGTTTGTTTGTCAAATCAGAGTACTAGTGCCTGTCCCAGCCTCTCAAAGGAGGGGTGTGACCGAAATTTTGCAGTGCAGCGTACCAGAAACATGAGCAACACGAGGGGTGTTTCTAAGATGCTGTTAGGAGGGGGAAACCCAAAGGAGAACAATATAATGTTTGAAATGAGGTGTTAAATAATTGTATTTTCACATACATCAGGTATTTAGATGTTTGCTCATGTACGAATTATTTAATAGCGAATTATAATCAAAGCAGGACAAGTTTTGGTCTCCCATTGAGGATAAATGTTACACGCTCAGAGTTGTGACCTTTACTATAAGTACCCAAAATGTGTTAACAAGGCCCTATTATGTTAACTAATGCAAAAGGAGCACTAGTACCTCCAAAAGGGTTAACTAATTCACTAATTAGCTTACATTGTATTGCACTTATATTTTGTAAGTTGGCCTGGATAAGGGAGTTTGCTAATAAATAAATAATAATAATAATAATAATAATAATAATAATAATAATAATAACATAGTGTGTGATGAAAACCAAGCCATTAATAAGGCATAAATCATTAATGTAAAGCACACCACACACACACAGATGACCCGGATGGTTCCCACCCTTCTCAACCTGTTTTGCAGAGGAAGATGGCAGCATGGAGTTCAGCAAGTAAGTCATACATCCATTAGAGCCCAGTTCATTCATCTCAACACTTACTACTACTACTGTGAGAATATAATAATTCCTGTTCAGTATTTGGGCTAAGTCATTGCCCCTCAAATTAATAATGATCTCATGATCCATGTTGCACAAAGGTTCCAGAAAACATCTGATAAACCATTAGCTGTTATTAATTAACATGAATAAGCACTGATCATGTTTAGTAAAATATATAGAAAAATCAGTATTTTCCTTTATGTTAACAACTGTATTTAATGTTATTTCATAAGATCATTACATTGGTCGTGAACAATCTGGTGACTATTTTGACAAATCGTAGGATTAACAGACACCTAAATATGTCATCCTTGAGATGACTCATGTTTATTCATGTTATCTAAGTCATTTGTTCACGTTAGTTACTGCCTCCGAATATTCAGACATGAAGAAAGACAAACCAATACATGAATTCATGCAGCAGTTAATTCATTAGTTACCATTACCAAATTACTTTGCATGATTGTTGATGCATTAGTTACTGGATTTTTCATGTTAACTAACATATCAATAAAGTGTTACCCTATCATTTGTCACCTGTCTGTATATTATAAGGGCATCTTTAGCAATGCATCATTAATTACATAGCTTCACAGAAAATGGTGAATAGTGACACAACACACAGTTATTACACTGGTACATGATTTAGTTCATGTTTATCCCATATGTTAACTATTAATTATTTAGCAGCAACACAAGAGCACACACTGAGCACAGTCATATGCAGCCTACCAGCACCCTGGGGGCCCGTCCCTGGTCTGTGTCTCCTGCACAGCAGCGCTGTGACGAGCGTCCCAAACACACAGAGCACTGCAGCCAGAGCCAGGACACTGAGAGAGAGCGCACTGTGGCCCCCGCAGCCACACGGGCCCTCCGCACTGCCTCCTGCCTCACTGCGGTCACCTGCGATGGGCAATCAACAGTTATTAATGTTATTATTGATTCTGTTACTGACAGTTATTATAATAATGACTTTTAGAAGAACTACAAGCAGTTGTTCTGAAAAAATGTCCCAAGTCAACATGCCAGAAGGGCTGCTCTGGAATGGATGCAAACTAAAATTAAAGAGTTTGTCAGACTGACACACTGACTGGCCAAATCATGAACAGCTTGGAAAGAGGTCTGGCATCCATCTTCCTTCACAAAGGAATAAAATGTTTCTGTGTTTAAACTGCATTATAACTGGAAGTAACGCTTTCACAATATTTATTTAATCAATCATTTGGTAATTATTGAATGAAAAGATTAATCAAATATTAATTAATTGATGCATACTTCTACAGCAATTAAAAAAATATATATAACTAATTTCTTTCCATTATATGGAGTTTTCTATCATGGAAAGGAATTGTGGTTAGCGCAACATAAATTGAAAAAATGTTCTTAAATGTATTATAAAGACTCAAAACACTTTTAGGAAAAAGGAAAAATAACACATAACAAATGTACATGTTACATATATTTTTAAAAAATTTTGGTGTGCAAACCTCAATTACATGGTTCATTACGCACCCACTACACTAGCCTTTACAGTCTCTGAACCGAATAAGCATGAGGCATCTCATAGACTATTATCTCTTCTAGATTTCAATAATATTCTTGAATGTCTGAATTATAATATAATTATTTACAAGAGGTGTAAGGACATTTGTCACACAGGTAAGCCTTCACAAGAAATCACACGTTTATTTATTTTAACCTGCAGCTTACCTGCAAACTCCAGCCGTGTCCAATTGCCCTAACAGGATCTGCCCACATGTGGACACAGCACAGTAGTAAGTCCCAGCGTCAGTGGAGCGGAGGTTCCTCTTGGGGAGCTCATAGACACAGCCCTGTGCAGGAAGCCCAGGCTCAGAGCTGCTCTCACATGGATCACTCCTGTTCCCATGGGTGTAAATGAGTCCTGGAAGGGCTTCTCCTGAGCCATGCCTGAACCAATGAACACTGTGCTCTCCTGCACAGGTCTCAGTGTGTATTGTACACTGTAGAGTCAAACTGTCTCCTGGCTGGAAGGGGACAGACGCCGGCTGCTGCTCCACTCTCCTGCTGACGGACCCTGAGCCTGAGAGAGTGACAGTATGGTTTACAGTAACACATTGCAGCCTGGATCAGTAATGTAAGGGTTAATATACAGTTGAGATTGTGTTATATAAAGTAATCTGAATCTTTACATCCTGACGTAGCTGTTTTCTCAATTATTTGCCCAATTTCTGTTTATAAACAGAATTCCTATATAAACTTACCTAAACATGTCTCATCTTTTCTGGCTTTGTCAGCTCTTTCCGCCACTTAAACTATATTTGTGTCTTGTATTTTTTTAGTTATTTTTATTATGAATTATTTTAAGACATGGAGCTCATTTTAGTATTATGTTATTGTGGCCTTCATAAAGAATATCTAGAAGGCATTTAGTTTATATATTTATTAATGACAGTATATTATTATTATTATTATTATTATTATTATTATTATATTACTCAATACATTCGTTTTTGCATCATGAGGAGCACTGCAGCTTTGAGTATTGTTCTTTGCATGTATTTATGAATTGTGAAATGAGATCATAGTCTTTTTGACAGAAACACACAGGTGAGAGATCTGTTCTGCAGCAGGAAACTCAATCTGCCTCCAGCGCTGCATCTAGTGACAAACAGCCAAACACAAGCAATGCTTTTATAGGGAGAATATTTGGACGATCCTGTAATACATTTCTTTACGATATTGTGAGCGGATGGCCTTTTCAAGATGATGTTCAGCATTGATAGACGGAGCCATTTCAAAGTGTTGCATAAGATGTTATAATTTAGTTTTATGCTATTTCTATGATGGTTATTTATGTTAAATAATTGTTTAAGCCTTAAGTCTTGTATAATATTCCTACACCAGTTTACACAGTTTATTAAATTTATTATTATTATGTTAATGTATATGCACTCATTTTGAAAAAATAAGAAAATCACTTCCATTTTCAATGTAAATGCAGCATTTCTGCACCGAAATTGTTATGTGTGATGTTCATATGTAAAACTATACATTTGTATGGAACTCTTAAATTTTCGTCACACAGCTGTTTTATAAAGGAGCCGCACATTATTCACAGTACGACATCTCAGCGGTTCTAGGGTTAACATTTTGTACTCTGAGAGAATAAGTTTATTCATCACGGCCATTTCTGCCCCGGTTCAAACAATTATTTCTAGCACAGAGTTAGTCTTGAGGTCCAGATTTATTTTTAGTAATTTAAAAGTAACCTCACTATTTTCACAAGTAGTATATACAGTGCATCCGGAAAGTATTAACAGCACTTCACTTTTTCCATATTTTGTTATGTTACAGCCTTATTCCAAAATGGATTAAATTAATTATTTTCCTCAAAATTCTACAAACAATAACCCATAATGACAACGTGAAAGAGGTTTGTTTGAAATCTTTGCAAATTTATTAAAAATAAAAAACAAAAAACTCACTGGTGACGAGCAGGACTGGATCACATGGTTTAACACTGCATTAATGGCAGGCAGTCAATGAGATCTGCAGTAATCTCGAGAATGAGAAACACTGTGTTGAGGTTTTTACATTCAGGGACACATTGATTCCCGTAACAGGAGACAGAACACATATTTATAATAATTATGTTTTTATTGAACGTGCAATTTCACAAATATATTAATGGAGACAGAAATAATCAACAACACAAATATTAAAACTAGCAGTAGCATTTATCTGTGGTTTTCTCACCTGAGGTTATGGACAGTGCATAGTCAATCAAGCAAAGCACAATGCATCACTAACGCATTATATTAAGGTCCTGGTTTTTGATGCCAGATTAAATTTGATCAGAGGCTAATGCATGGTTTAATAGTTACAACATAGTAGGAGTGTAGTAATAACAGTGTATTTAATATTATAATATTTAATATTATTAATGTAAAAGCAAGGTATTTTTTGGATTTTAAAAGGTGTCTTTAAGGTGTGATAAGAGCATTAACTGACGATCACAGCACATTTCACAGGAGCTTCATCTCCTCTGGGTCCTGACCGCAGCATACTCCGAGGCCAGCTCTGAGCCACTCCTCCCTTTTCTCCTCTTTTTTCCAGCTTTCCTTTTATTCTGATCAAAATCCAGGGCTGCGTACGCCAGCACGTCTCTTTCTCCTCTCTGCTGGAACACAGTCATGTACCAGTAACTCAGAAATCATGTGAGTTACTGTTCAGTGTGACCCGTGTGTGAGAGGCTGTGGGCAGAGGACTGTGTACCTGTGACTCTGTGTCTGTGTACCTGTGACTCTGTGTCTGTGTGCAGAGGACTGTGTACCTGTGACTCTGTGTCTGTGGGCAGAGGACTGTGTACCTGTGACTCTGTGTCTGTGTACCTGTGACTCTGTGTCTGTGTGCAGAGGACTGTGTACCTGTGACTCTGTGTCTGTGTGCAGAGGACTGTGTACCTGTGACTCTGTGTCTGTGTGCAGAGGACTGTGTACCTGTGACTCTGTGTCTGTGTGCAGAGGACTGTGTACCTGTGACTCTGTGTCTGTGTACCTGTGACTCTGTGTCTGTGGGCAGAGGACTGTGTACCTGTGACTCTGTGTCTGTGTGCAGAGGACTGTGTACCTGTGACTCTGTGTCTGTGGGCAGAGGACTGTGTACCTGTGACTCTGTGTCTGTGTGCAGAGGACTGTGTACCTGTGACTCTGTGTCTGTGCCGTGGGCAGGGCTGCAGTGTTGGTCACTGTGAGGAGGACGTCCAGAAGCTGCTTCTGAAAACACAGCAGAGAGAGGTGATGCAGAGACTGCCCGGCCCAGGGGATTGTGGGACAGAGAGGCTACCAGTGACAGGGACAGATAAGATTTCAGTCTGCATTGAGGTGGAGTTCTCTATTAGGACCCTCATATTGTTAGGGCATCATTAGTAATGCAGATTGGCATTCAAGACAAAAACAAACATTGATGATTCAGAAAAGTTTTGATCATAAAGATGAATCATATTGCAATTCATGTGCATCCCACTTGTTGGTTATTGAAACAGTAATAGAGCACACTCTGAGCACAGTCATCCGCAGTGCAGTGTAAAGCAGCCTACCAGCACCCTGGGGGCCCGTCCCTGCTCTGCGTCTCCTGCACAGCAGCGCTGTGACGAGCGTCCCAAACACACAGAGCACTGCAGCCAAAGCCAGGACACTGAGAGAGAGCGCACTGTGGCCCCCGCAGCCACTTGGGCCCTCCGCACTGCCTCCTGCCTCACTGCGGTCACCTGCGATGGGCAATGTGTGTCATTGTTATTGTCATTACCACTACAATTACTTAGTATATATATATATATATATATATATATACTATATAAAACTACAACAACTTATAATAGAATATTACACATAATATTGAGAGAACAGTGCTATGGACAAATTTCCTAAAGAATTGCTTAATTTTGTGTAGTTTGTGGACCTTAAATCATTTAAGTACCTTCAATTTTAAAAATGTATACAAAATTAAGTACTGGAAATCTAAAATAACTGCAAGTTGCAAATACTTAAAAGAAATATGTGTAACAACTTGAACAATTTTTATTAAGTATTTTCAACTGGATTTTGTTTTCAACATATACAAACTTAATTACTGTTGTCATTAGTTTGCTTGACCACCAAGATAGAGTGAACGTGTGTTTTTATTTCTCACATGCACTTACACTCTACCTTTTAGAACAGGCAGCACATAGAACTGACAAACTCAGAATAAAACAGGGGGCTACTCTCAGCGCGAATAGTCATGAGTCATGGGGGAACAAACACAAGTGTAGGCATAACACAGTGAGAGACAGACAGGTAAACCACACAGCGGTGATACAATGGAATAAACGTCCAACCGTCCAATTAACTGATCTGACCAAATTAAAGTCCATCTCCCAGCATCCCCTGTGGCAGCACCTGCATATATGTCACAGCTTAACTTATTTAAGTGATTTTAGTACGAGTAACATAAACAATGTTTTAAGTAATATTTAAGAAAATTAAATATGTATAATTTACTTGACCCACAATTCATTTTTTTCCAGTGCAGGAGGAGTTAGTGTTATGACGATGGGAAGAATAATAACGTTATTGTAAGAGAACAAGACAATGTTTCGACACTCAGACTAATAATAATAAATGATGAAATAACACTGATAAGGTACCGTTTGTATACAAATGAAATAATCAATTAAAATATGCAGCCTACCTGCAATGTCCAGCCGTGTCCCGTTGCCAAACAGGATCTGCCCACATGTGGCCACAGCACAGTAGTAAGTCCCAGCGTCAGAGGAGCGGAGGTTCCTCTTGGGGAGCTCATAGACACAGCCCTGTGCAGGAAGCCCAGGCTCAGAGCTGCTCTCACACGGATCACTCCTGTTCCCATGGGTGTAAATGAGTCCTGGAAGGGCTTCTCCTGAGCCATGCCTGAACCAATGAACACTGTGCTCTCCTGCACAGGTCTCAGTGTGTATTGTACACTGCAGAGTCACACTGTCTCCTGGCTGGACGGGGACAGACGCCGGCTGCTGCTCCACTCTCCTGCTGACGGACCCTGAGCCTGAGAGAGTGACAGTATGGTTTACAGTAACACATTGCAGCCTGGATCAGTAATGTAAGGGTTAATATACAGTTGAGATTGTGTTATATAAAGTAATCTGAATCTTTACATCCTGACGTAGCTGTTTTCTCAATTATTTGCCCAATTTCTGTTTATAAACACAATTCCTATATAAACTTATCTAAACACGTCTCATGTTTTCTGGCTTTGTCAGCTCTTTCCGCCACTTAAACTATATTTGTATCTTGTATTTGTTTAGTTATTTGTATTATTAATTATTTTAAGACATGGAGCTAATTTTAGTATTGTTATTGTAGCATTTATGAAGAATATCTATAAGGCATTTACGTTATATATTTATTAATGAGAGTATATTATTATTATTATTATTATTATTATTATTATTATTATTATTATTATTATAATTATTATTATTATTATTATATTACTCAATACATTAGTTTTTGCATCATGAGAAGCACTGCAGCTTTGAGTATTGTTCTTTGCATGTATTTATGAATTGTGAAATGAGATCCTAGTCTTTTTGACAGAAACACACGGGTGAGAGATCTGTACTGCAGCAGGCAACTCAATCTGCCTCCAGCGCTGCATCTAGTGACACACAGCCAAACACAATCAATGCTTTTATAGGGAGAATATTTGGACAATCCTGTAATACCTTTCTTTATGATATTGTGAGCGGACGGCCTTTTAGAGATGATGCCGCTCGCAACACAGCATTGTAATTTAATGGAAAACCAGTATCCATTGTAACTTCACATTTAGCATGAGGGGAAATAAAATGTAAGATAAAAACCCCTGATAAGAGAATTGCTGGACTCACCTTTCAGTCGTATTGAAGTTCCAGATCCGAATCTCACTGTTGTGTCCCTGATTGCTCCACAGTAGTATCTGGCAACGTCTGACGCATTAATGTTGGAAATCTTGAGATTAAAATAATGACCTCTTCTATCTATTGCACAGCGCTTGTTGTCAGACCCTCCATGAAATGAAGCTGCATTATTTGTAAATGAAACAATGGATGTTGAAGGTCCTCCAGATGGTTGCTTGTTCCAGAACAAGACATTGCTTGAGTAACTCTTGGAAACGCTGCAGCTCAGGGTAACTGAACCTCCGAGCTCCACTGTCACCGAGGAAGGGGACTGAGCAAACATCTGACAGAGAAGCAGACCTGGAAAACACAGGGAGTCGGGCAGGGAGGACGACATACAGCTCCATCTGAACACGACCTCCTGCTCTCAAATACTGCATCTCAACGACCATCAATAAACAAAGCAACTGAAAGAGCATATTGTAAGAATAGATCAGTACATGTTATATATATATATATATATATATATATATATATATATATATATATATATATATATATATATGAATATTATATATATATGTATATATATATATATATATATATATATATATATATATATATACACTCACCTAAAGGATTATTAGGAACACCATACTAATACTGTGTTTGACCCCCTTTCGCCTTCAGAACTGCCTTAATTCTACGTGGCATTGATTCAACAAGGTGCTGAAAGCATTCTTTAGAAATGTTGGCCCCTATTGATAGGATAGCATCTTGCAGTTGATGGAGATTTGTGGGATGCACATCCAGGGCACGAAGCTCCCGTTCCACCACATCCCAAAGATGCTCTATTGGGTTGAGATCTGGTGACTGTGGGGGCCAGTTTAGTACAGTGAACTCATTGTCATGTTCAAGAAACCAATTTGAAATGATTTGACCTTTGTGACATGGTGCATTATCCTGCTGGAAGTAGCCATCAGAGGATGGGTACATGGTGGTCATAAAGGGATGGACATGGTCAGAAACAATGCTCAGGTAGGCCGTGGCATTTAAACGATGCCCAATTGGCACTAAGGGGCCTAAAGTGTGCCAAGAAAACATCCCCCACACCATTACACCATCACCACCAGCCTGCACAGTGGTAACAAGGCATGATGGATCCATGTTCTCATTCTGTTTACGCCAAATTCTGACTCTACCATCTGAATGTCTCAACAGAAATCGAGACTCATCAGACCAGGCAACATTTTTCCAGTCTTCAACTGTCCAATTTTGGTGAGCTTGTGCAAATTGTAGCCTCTTTTTCCTATTTGTAGTGGAGATGAGTGGTACCCGGTGGGGTCTTCTGCTGTTGTAGCCCATTCGCCTCAAGGTTGTACGTGTTCACAAATGCTTTGCTGCATACCTCGGTTGTAACGAGTGGTTATTTCAGTCAAAGTTGCTCTTCTATCAGCTTGAATCAGTCGGCCCATTCTCCTCTGACCTCTAGCATCAACAAGGCATTTTCGCCCACAGGACTGCCGCATACTGGATGTTTTTCCCTTTTCACACCATTCTTTGTAAACCCTAGAAATGGTTGTGCGTGAAAATCCCAGTAACTGAGCAGATTGTGAAATACTCAGACCGGCCCGTCTGGCACCAACAACCATGCCACGCTCAAAATTGCTTAAATCACCTTTCTTTCCCATTCAGACATTCAGTTTGGAGTTCAGGAGATTGTCTTGACCAGGACCACACCCCTAAATGCATTGAAGCAACTGTCATGTGATTGGTTGGTTAGATAATTGCATTAATGAGAAATTGAACAGGTGTTCCTAATAATCCTTTAAGTGAGTGTATATATATATGTATATATATATATATATATATATATATATATATATATATCCAAAACATCTAATTGATTATAATTTATTTTACAGATTTAGTTTTAATTTTTCCAACAGGCATTAAATGTATACTAATGAAAAGTAGTTTCTTGCTATTAAATGCATTACTGTTTTTGAAATGTGTTGTTTCACTGAGGACTGTCATACAGATTTGTGAACAACACTAAGCCTTACCTGCTTTAGAGCAAAATGAAAGGAGAAATAAGATTATGTTCATTGTACTCTGTTAGAGTTTGTCTTCTCTATTTGTTCTTCACAATGAAGTGTTCTGTCTGAACTGAAGATTACAAATCTATACATGAAAGGACTGAGCACATTAGACTGTCATTTGATTGGCTACTAAGCGGTTCAGTTACAATGCTATATATAGACATCTCAAAGACTATTCGCCTCTTGCAGATCTATGCTCAGAAGGGGGGCTTGTGTTTTAATATGATCATAATATCTATCTTTACGATTAATTCAAAATCACCACAAGTCTGACATATCTCACTCACTAACTCAATTAGACTGCAATGGTGCTAAATGTTTACAGCTTCATACATTCAATTATGAACTTGCCTGTCTCTCCAGCTTCCGTATGTCTTGTATTTTTGCATGAACCCCAATAAGGAGATGTTTCCTGCTAGGTCTTAGTTTTGGTGCATGTAGAGGCTGTGAGTCTGTCTTCACGGGCTGAGAAACAAGGGCACTGACTCCACGGGGGTCTAACAGGGGTGTTGGACTCTAAGGTTCAAGGATTGTTTTGGACCAAACCAGTTGTTTAATGGTGTTAATTAAGACATAAACATTTTAAAGTTGACATTAAAATAACACTGATAGAAAATAGCATAAGCATCAGAGCCCCCCCCCATCTCAGCCTACATGTGTCATCTGCAAGAGGTGCATAGAGATGGCATTATGGCTTGCCTTGTTCCAACTTCAATCTCAGATCATTGAAAATAAATATCAAGGGGATATTTCTGACAGTATTTCATAAACATAGATGGGATTCTTGGCTCAATATGTCACTGAACAGTCTGCTTGATTTGGCGGTGTTGTGCAGTTTTTCATTCAGATGTTCATGCACTTTGACTGCCTGCCATTAATGCAGTGTTAAACCATGTGATCCAGTCCTGGTCGTCACCAGTGAGTTCACCGCTGTTCACAGGAAGTGCTCAGCCGGCCAATCAAGAGTGAGGGGGGGTGGAGCCCTGCAGCCCTCCTGCTCCAGCCCACCAATCAGCAGCCTCTGCTCACAGGGAGGGGCAGGACACAGCGCAGTGCAGCGTTTAATGGGCCTGTGCCATGAATAATGACATCACAGAGCCACACTGCAGCTCACAGCCTCACATGGGGGGCAGCGTTATCAGAGGGAAGTGAGAGATCTATTGGGCAGCGTGTGAAATGTGTGCTTCCTGCCTTGGTCTGAACACAATTGGGAAACACATTTCTCAGGGACACTTACAGAGCCAGTCCTCACAATCTCAACACTGCTATGAATGTGCACAGATTACTACTCTACCCCTGTGTCCTCCATTTGCAGTGAAGGGGGACAGGTCACATGCTGATCGATTTTAGTTTGTGTTTGTTTATAACTTATACAGACAATCTGTTGAAACTGAAAAGCAACCAAGTCCAGGAGCTTCTGTGTATCCCAATATCTGGACCTCAGCCCTCCAGGAAACACATGTTCCAGTGCCATTTTAAATGAATGGTGTGTGCAGTGCAGAGGGGATGCTGCCTGGACAGACTCCTGTCTTCTGCACGTCCTCTGAGCCCTGCTGGTGGAGCGAATAATCAGCAACACCCAGCTTAGCCCTAATTGTAACTGTAACCCAGAGCAAAGCCGCACTCTTCCACTAACACTTACGTACATAAAGAGTATTTAAATACTATATCGATATGAGATCAATGGATGCAAGTAAAATATTAAAGTGGAACTGAATGGTTTGGTTTAGGATTTCTTGGACATGTGAAAGATATTTAGATAAAAAGGCAATCCTAAGTGTCATCCTAGTTGTAGTGAGAACAGGAGGTGGTTAGTCTTTAACAAGTGTGTTTATAGCATCAATGGTAGACCAATCAAACAGCAGAATGAAGTGTGTTTGCCTTTTATCTCTAAAGACTTTCTGCTGCGATGTTTATTTCAGACACAGCACTTTGTGGACCAGAGAGAGACCCTAACAAATTACACCCTGTGGAGATGATTCGAACAAAGGAAAAGGTGTAGGTATTTAAGGTAACCTCTCATTAACCATTAAGACTCCCCATTAATTAAGACTCCTCCTTTCAAATTATTCACCTTTACTGCGATTTAGCTTTAGGTATTGTCACGGTTTCCCCCCCACACTTCTCCAACTCGCCACCAGAGGTCATCATCACCAGCGTTCAAAACCCTTTATACCTGTTCTTCCACATTCCTCAAAACCCAGTGCCCTCTCTCACCTCCCTCAAACTCCCATTCGCTCAGCACTGCCCAGCACCCATTACCTTCCATCTCCTGCCCTCTATATGAACCCCCTGGTCACATCTCTCATTGCTAAGTCTAGTCTTCTTTCAAGTTGCTATTCTCAGTGTTTCCCTCTTCTTTATTGATTGCCTGTTCCTTGACCTTCTTGTGTACCTTGACTTACGATTCCTGGATTCTCCTGACCAGCCTGTTCGCCTCATCGTTGACCCTTGCCTGCCTTATCGACCTCCCCTTCGGATTCTCCTGGACATTGCTTTTGCTGATATTGACCCTCACCTGTCCCTGGACTCCCTTATCTCTGCACCTGGGTTCCTCATTCCTGAGTCACCACGTTACAGGTTGTTTGGGACGGCTCTGTTATAGAACGTGCTCCTTCCTACAAATACCTTGCTATTTGGTTAGATGATGATCTAGATTTTAAAACACATTGCTGAGTTGATTAAGAAGCTGAAGGTTAAAATTGGTATATTATATAGAAACATCTCGGAATAGAAATGAAATTGTGCAAGATACTTTTATGTCAGTGCTAGACCGAGGTGGACAGTAATGAAATACATTTACTTGAGAACTGTACTTATGTACGCTTTTTGAGTATCTGTACTTTACTTGAATATTTTTTCTGGAACCTTGTGACTTTAACTTCACTACATTTGAAAGACAAATATCGTACTTTTCACTCCACTACATTTCAGACTGCATTTTCTTTTTTTAACCATCTAATGAAATTGATTGTATTTCATTTACAATACTAATATTTATTTATTGTTAACGGTCGCTTTTCAAAAACTTCTTTTGTTTTATAAATGATGAGTTATATCTGTTGTAAACAAAACCAAATTAAAACAAATGTTGTATTAATGAGATAAGGTACTGCTAATATTGATACACAGGTCTAATAATGACATGCGGCTCCTCCTCCAGCTCCACAATTTAAAACAGACAATATAAAACATACATAAAATCTAAAAACATTTTGTCCTGCAGTCCAGCCACTGTTCCCTGCTTCCCTCTTCTCCCATTCATCCAGCACTCCTAGGCACTGTTCATTGCTCCCTCTGTCAGCATATATCCTGTGAGTTGCTAGTATCCTGTGATGTCTTGATTACTCTCAGTGTCATTTCTGAGCCCTGTCCCCTTGTGTTGCCCTTTCTCATGAACCTTAACTAGTGCCTGTTAGCCTGGACCCTTGATTCCTGGCTGCCCTCTCTGGATTGTTTGCCTGATCGACCTGAGCTTTCGCCTGCCTCGTCGGCTACTCTTCTTGCCTCTTCTCCATTGTTCCTGTCTCTGGCCCTTGACCCCTTGCTTGCTTGACCACTCTATACACCTCCGCACCTGGGTTCTTCTCTCCTGTACCACACCTCGCTTCACATTGATTGTGCATTGCAAAAGACACATATACTGTGTAGCGTAAGTTACACTTATAAATTTCAATTAAAGAAGTGAATTTATAGTATCACCTTATCACGAATCCTGGAATCTTGTAGAACTCAATTTCTGTAATGATTGGACGCAGACACCAATTCCAATGATATAAATTGTCGAATTTATTCAAAACAAAGACTAAATGTAGCACTACACTAATTATACAAAAGGGAAAAACGAATTAAAATTCAACTCTAGATCAACAAATCGAAGACAAATCACTTCCGTGACCAAATCAAAGACCATGGGATCGCATATGATAACACACAAATCGTTAAACAAAAAAGGTTATAAACACATTGACTACAATACCGGTTAGTAAGACGAAGGTGAGTCTCTCATTAGTATTGTTAGTCAGACATTAAATAACTATGCAGGTTAGTATTTAATGTCAGGTAACTTCTCGTTATATATATATCAGTCTCATTTACGTTTAGGTGCCGAGAAAGATCCTATCATTACTTGTTACCACAATTTCCCTTAACTGATTATTATTCAATGATTAAGGATAGGCAGGGCCACCAATAATCTAATGTCTATTAACTTGTGTCAATTTCAGACTAAACAGTTAAACAGGAATGAGAAGATATTTCTCGGCGTTGACAGATTTAATTTCTACAATTATCAACAAAACAGTTTAATGCAACACACATTTATATTTAAGAAAACTAAATGATATTACACATTCTAGAGTTATGAATCACAGATTAACATTTCTAATTGATTTCTCAAATGTCATGAATCATGAACTCCTAACTGTTAAACTTATCAGAACTTCGTCGCAGAGAGGCCTCTCTGTCTTCGGGCTCAGATAACAGCACACGGCACGAGGTCCGTGTGGTTTGGAACAAAGGCAGTCCGGTTCGGCTTTGTCCAAGAACTTCCACTCAGTCGATGCACCTGGAAGTTGGGGTTTCGCGAAAGTAGAGTCGTTTCCAAACAGATTTTCCACTGGTTTGAAGGCTCCAAGGTTGTGCACAAAATCTTCTTTGTAAGCAGGGTCTCTCACCGTACTTATTTGAAGACAAAGTCTTGGAGGAAAGCAGGGCCCTGTTCGTTCCAAGGGTCAAGTTTCTTAAGACTCAATAGCTATTTAAATGACTGACACTTTCGTATACAGTCGACTTAGTCAATTGTCCAGCTGTATTCACTCCACTGATCAGGTGGGCACAGGCGGGCAGCGCAGTCTGTAAAGTTCTTTATTTAATAAAGTCCTTTAAAATAATTCTTCGTACGGCTCAATCTCCTTCTCCCAGTTTAACTCTTCTGTTGCCGGCAAAGACTTGGTTGGTTTCTGGTTCCGGTTCTGGCAACAGAGCTACAGGTTGAGCTGTGGCAGCGAGTTTCTGGTTCAGGTGAGAGAGAGAGAGAGACTGACTGTCCGCTGTTCCTTATAGTCTGTCAGATCAATAGGTGATTGGTTCCTGAGTTCTTGAGATTGGATTTTGGTTTCAGCCCCCAGTGTCCTATTGGAGGGGGGCTTGATTTATGACTGATGTCAATCCATGCCATCTTTTGGAAATGCCGGTTGGCCCGGGGTTCGTAGCTCTATGTCGGGATTTCGGCTCTCGTCCACTTCAAAGAGTTTTTATCACCTACAGGCCCCTTTCTCCAGACATCTCATAGCAGAATTCCAAACTATTTGGCCTCTTCTCGGTGCCATCCTCCCCAAAACTGTCACTTTGATGCAAACCTGTTCCAAGCTGATGAGTTAAGGAAATCTGATAACTTTGGGGGGGAGAGGTTTTCTTTAGATCAGTGCTTCAGCTCAGAGCCCAAATGCTCTTATCCAAATACACCCAACATAACGCTACAAGACTGTTAATGATTGTTCAAGAGGTGTCTTAATGTAGACCTATATCGGCCTCTTGGGGCTGGAGGACTGAAATACAGTTGGGAACGCACTACTGTAATAATATTATGTCTCAATAATGAGTTAATATAACACGTTAGAGGTTTAATTTGAGTAATAATATTAGTTATCTTCCATAAAAAAGATATGAGTTTTCATGCTATGTTATATGTTCTTCATGTAGAGGATGTGCGCACACGTGCTTGTGTACGTGCTGCTGTCGTCAGACGCACAGAGCTTAAATGTAGTGTAGGTTTATTATGAAACCCACTCACCCACACAGGCAACGCCCACACAGGATTAAAAGCACTGGCATTAGTCATTGGAATAACCGCCAGTCATTTTTTATGCAGCCAATCCCCTCCTTCATTTATAACAGTAAGGTTGTCGTTCAATGTTCATGTAGTTTAATACAGACACCAGATACCATAAGCCTTTGCCAAGATTTCTGCTTCTTATATTTTGTTTTTGTTTCCTGATATGGAGCGAGTTTAAATTTCTGCATTCATATTCATATGCACCAAAACTAAGACCTAGCAGGAAACATCTTCTTACTGGGGTGCATGCAAAAAAACAAGACATATGGACACTGTACACATTAGCACCAGTATAGTCTAATTACAGAGTAAGTAAATGAGATATTTCACGCCTGTGATTATGAGAGCATATGAACACAAGCCCCCCTTCTGAGCATAGATCTGCAAGAGGCGAATAGTCTTTGAGATGTCTATATATAGCATTGTAACTGAACCGCTTAGTAGCCAATCAAATGACAGTCTAATATACTCAGTCCTTTCATCTATAGATTTGTAATCATCAGTTCAGACAGAACACTTCATTGAGAAGAACAAATAGAGAAGACAAACTCTAACAGAGTACAATGAACATAATCTTATTTCTCCTTTCATTTTGCTCTAAAGCAGGTAAGGCTTAGTGTTGTTCACAAATCTGTATGACAGTCCTCAGTGAAACAACACATTTCAAAAACATTATAGCATTTAATAGAAAGAAACTACTATCCATTAGTATACATTTAATATGTGTTGAATAAACTAAAAATCAGATAATCTTACTGTAAAATAAATTATAATAAATTGCAGATGATTCGGTCCATGTAAACATATTGCTGGTATATCTTTAGCTTGTGTTTCAATATGTTCTTTCAGTTGCTTTGTTTATTGATACTCGTTGAGATGCAGTATTTGAGAGCAGGAGGTCGTGTTCAGATGGAGCTGTATGTCGTCCTCCCTGCCCGACTCCCTGTGTTTTCCAGGTCTGCTTCTCTGTCAGCTGTTTGCTCAGTCCCCTTCCTCGGTGACAGTGGAGCTCGGAGGTTCAGTTACCCTGAGCTGCAGCGTTTCCAAGAGTTACTCAAGCAATGTCTTGGTCTGGAACAAGCAACCATCTGGAGGACCTTCAACATCCATAGTTTCATTTAAAAATAATACAGCTTTATTTCTTGGAGGCTCTGACAACAAACGCTGTGCAATAGATAGAAGAGGTCATTATTTTTATCTCAAGATTTCCAACATTGAAGCGTCAGACGTTGCCAGATACTACTGTGGAGCAATCAGGGACACAACAGTGAGATTCGGATCTGGAACTTCAATACGACTGAAAGGTGAGTCCAGCAATTCACTACTACTGGGTTTACATTGAGTTACAGTGATACTATTTAGGCGGCATCATCTCTAAAAGGCCGTCCACTCACAATATCATAAAGAAAGGTATTACAGGATTGTCCAAATATTCTCCCTATAAAAGCAGTGCTTGTGTTTGGCTGTGTGTCACTAGATGCAGCGCTGGAGGCAGATTGAGTTGCCTGCTGCAGTACAGATCTCTCACCCGTGTGTTTCTTTCAAAAAGACTAGGATCTCATTTCACAATTCATAAATACATGAAAAGAACAATACTCAAAGCTGCAGTGCTCCTCATGATGCAAAAACTAATGTATTGAGTAATACAATAATAATAATAATAATAATAATAATAATAATAATAATAATAATAATAATAATATTAATATTATTATTATTATTATTATTATTATTATTATTATTAATAATAATAATATACAGTCATTAATAAATATATAAAGTAAATGCCTTCTAGATATTCTTTATAAAGGCCACAATAACATAATACGCAAATTAGCTCCATGTCTTAAAATAATTCATAATAAAAATAACTGAACGAATACAAGATACAAATATATTTTAAGTGGCGGAAAGAGCTGAAAAATCCAGAAAAGATGAGACATGTTTAGGTAAGTTTATATAGGAATTCTGTTTATAAACAGAAATTGGGCAAATAATTGAGAAAACGGCTACGTCAGGATGTAAAGATTCAGATTACTTTATATAACACAATCTCAACTGTATATTAACCCTTACATTACTGATCCAGGCTGCAATGTGTTACTGTAAACCATATTGTCACTCTCTCAGGCTCAGGGTCCGTCAGCAGGAGAGTGGAGCAGCAGCCGGCGTCTGTCCCCGTCCAGCCAGGAGACAGTGTGACTCTGCAGTGTATAATACACACTGAGACCTGTGCAGGAGAGCACAGTGTTCATTGGTTCAGGCATGGCTCAGGAGAAGCCCTTCCAGGACTCATTTACACCCATGGGAACAGGAGTGATCCGTGTGAGAGCAGCTCTGAGCCTGGGCTTCCTGCACAGGGCTGTGTCTATGAGCTCCCCAAGAGGAACCTCCGCTCCTCTGACGCTGGGACTTACTACTGTGCTGTGGCCACATGTGGGCAGATCCTGTTTGGCAACGGGACACGGCTGGACATTGCAGGTAAAAAAATATATATTATGTTAATAATACCTGTGCATATCTTGATCAGAGGGGAGATGGAAAACTCTATATTAGTACTAGACGTAAAAATAAATGAACAAATAATAATGAACATAATCTTAATTAGACCTTTCTAACATTCCCTACCTTTGCTGTGACTAATAAACGTGAATAAAACCTGCATCATGTCTGCACTGTGTCAGTCGCTTTGATTAATCTGGGTATAGAAATGAAATCAGAGCCCAAACGTTGAACTGCTTCTTTCCAAGACCTGCTTAGCCATCAGACTGTGAACACTGTGCTCATTGCAGGAGGACATCACTCAAACATGGAAACAGGTGATCTGTAACTTGTGTTTCTGTCATTTTCTTAACTATCACAATCTTCTTCTTGGTCAACAACATTTCATGAGGTAAAATTGTTTAGTCAACTATGTCAAATGTGTAGATATGAATATAAATATTGTGTTCATTTGAAATTTGCTCCTCATGTCAATGGCAGGCAACAACAGTCCGCCTGACATGCATGTGTGACAGTTTAAGTTCCTGTTCCTTTCATTCGCCAGAGAAGAGGGCCTTAGATAAACCACACTTGCAGTCTGGAGATATAGTTATGCTGGGAAATAATAATAGATACAGGGTTCAGGGAAATGTTCCTTACTCAGCAAAACCACAACTGTGATACTAAACTGCTGCCAACTTACACTGTGATCGTATAGTGATATTGTGATATATTCAACAGCTCCTTAGAAACAGTTATCCCTCATAAAACAGGGCACAACCTGTATTAACACTAAATAAATACTCCCAAGAGAGCAATTCAGATTGAAATAAAATGTTCCTCCACCCAATACACTTCAGCTGAGCAAAGGGAAACAATGCCCGCTGACGGAGCTGCATGACCTTCTCACAGAGAAACGCACAATACACACATAGAAAATACATGTGCATACCTGGGGAAATAATACTATGTACAGGGTTCAGGGAGACGGACCTCACCCGGCAAACCACTGCACAAACAAGCAGAAATGCAGAGTTAATCGTCTGTCTCTTAAAACACCAGAGCTTACACGTGAGTTTTTAAATAGGCCTACACCTCGTGGTTGAAAAATAATAAAACTAAATGAACCTGTTTAATGTGGTATTTTGTGCATCCTACACAGTTACGAAGGCGCACACTGAATTAATACATCAATTGGGGCATTATTGACTCAATCAATCAAGTTTGCATATATTATTAATCAAAATAAGAGCCATCTTACCAGCAGCGAGACTCCATTAAACTGCTGAGGACTCAGCGAAGCAACACAAAATGGATGAAGGAAAGGAATGTAACCCTTTAAATGCCAGGTTGCAATAAGTAACTTTTAACCAGTGATTTCAGCATGAATTTAACAGTAACAAGACAAAATTAACTCCGTTACACATGCTGTTCACAAATTAAATTGGTTCCTTTTGTGCCTACCTGTAAATGATCTGAATCAATACATTTTAGCCGGACACATACATTGAACTGAATGCATTTGTCTCACACTCTCTCTCTCTCTCTCTCTCTCTCTCTCTCTCTCTCTCTCTCTCACTGACTAAGAAGAGTGAACCAATGTTTGTGTAAAGCATTAACTGTAAGACACAGACTTTGGTAATGTGACCTTATAAACGAGTGGAATTAGTGATTCATGTCTTTGTTTAAACAGAATACAACCAGGCAATAAACACTGGACAAGGCACACATAAGCACTACTACACACTGTGTAGCTTACTGGTGACGTGTGTGTTAAGTATGTAACTGATGCTTCATTGAGTTCATGCTGACAATAACGGGGCTGCTGTCCTCTGGAGCTGTAGAGCCCTGTGCCCTCAGATCAGTGTGCTGCTATGGCTCTCCATCCTGAGGAGCGCAGGGTGCAGCTCTGAGTGATGATCATTTCCACAGCAGTGACTGCATCGCTGTCTCATCAGGTGACCAGGCGGAGACACTGGAGCCACTGGAGCGGCCCTGTGCCGCCCAGCTGAGTGTGCTGGCGTGGCTCTCCGTGGCGAGGACGGCAGCGCTGTTGCTCTGTGTGGCCCTGCTGGCTGTGATCTACTGCAGAGGACCTGAGCGCTGAGGGCTGATCTGATCTGGGACCCGGAGGAAATACAGGGGCCCCGAACATCAGGGGCCGAGCAGAGCCACTGGACCTGCACCTGCACTCGCATCCCTCTTCTGTTACATTGACATATACTGTTCAGACACTTGTCTTTTAAATGTGTATATATTGGGGATGCACCGATACCGATACCAGTATCGGGTATCGGGCCGATACTGTGCTCATGTACTGGTACTCGTACTGATAGAAATTTTCTCATACCACTCACCGTACCACCTCATGGCACTTCATCAGCAATATGCTTATTCATTTGCAAATTACACACATCTGTTTCTTTTGAATTAGATTGAATATTCCTCAATGTCTAAATGATCTCGTTGCAAAGCCAGGTCTCTGGATCAATGCCTTGATCAGTCAGCTGTTTGATCAAGATGCTAACTTTTGTATTAGTGTAAGACACTGTAGATTTGAAAAGCGCGTTTTCTGCATTGAGCCATTTAAAAGCGCTTTCGTGTAATGCTATTTTTATGACTGGTTATTTAAGTTTATATTGTGGTTATACTGTACAAGTCTGCTAAGATATGTGCATACCAATTTATACACCAGTTTACACAGTTTATTTCTAAAAGTTATTTTTTATTATTTTTATTTTTCTTGTTTGTGTACAGTAGCCTCTATGCACACATTTTGATGAAGTGAAGAATCGCAGGTGAGAGCTCGTCTCTGTCCTCTGATGGGACAGATGTGTGTCGGTGCAGGACAGACAGGCTGGCCGGTGTGGCGTTTAGACGGCTGTGGCTTCAGCCTCGATACAGGACTGAGGAGCCTCTCGCTTCAGCCAGCTGCCCGGGCACACGGAGTAAACACACTGGCTTACTAATGCAGCACACAGCCCTGCATTGTTTTCTGCATTGATGTGCGCAGCTGTAATAGACAGGCAGATCCATTTCATAGCACTTCACGTTGTATTAATTAAAAAGTAAAATATGTATTTCATATTTCGAGTTAATAAAATCTGTATAAATGTTTTTTTGTTTTAAATATAACTCGTCAATAATTGTGCTATAGCCCTATTTTAAACACCCCCTTCTCCCCGTCTCTCTCTCTCTACTAGTTATTATTATTATTATTATTATTATTATTATTATTATTATTATTATTATGATTATTATTATTATTACTCCCTCCTCCCTGTCTCTCTCGTGACTAATTATTATTATTATTATTATTATTATTATTATTATTATTATTATTTAATAATAAATAGTTACAAAATAACATTAATAAGATGTAAAAATAAATGCAACATGTACAACAACAAAAAAACTTTAACTGAGTGACCACAAACCACAAATATTCCCCTGCTGTCCTGCACATGATGTATTCATGCTGGTTCATATGGAAGCTCACAGCTGATCACTGAGATGGTTCATCAAAAGACCCTGACTCTCACCTTCCCAATAAAGTCTCAGTCCTTAGAGCTGCACTAATGCATGATGATTATTTCATTCGTTGTTACAGCAGGCTTTGTGGTGCAGTACTGCTGTTCATTGAGTTATTTAATTGAAATGTGGAGACAGTGCCAGTGTGGAGGCTGTGTTTGTTCATTTTTGGATGTCAGAAAGAGCCTCCTGATATACATTGTATTTAATACTCAGATATTATTTATTTTTTATTTTGTATCAACCAGAGTGCATCTGACAAATACAAACTTTCTTCAAATGCATTGCACTTTGATGGTAATTGTCATTTTTATGGGAGAAATACTGCTTTATTAAGTCCTTGGTATCGGTACTCGGTATCGGCAAGTACCCAAATGTAAGCACTCGTACTTGTACTCGGTCTGGAAAAAAGTGGTATCGGTGCATCCCTAGTGTATATATATACACTCACCTAAAGGATTATTAGGAACACCTGTTCAATTTCTCATTAATGCAATTATGTAACCAACCAATCACATGGCAGTTGCTTCAATGCATTTAGGGGTGTGGTCCTGGTCAAGACAATCTCCTGAACTCCAAACTGAATGTCTGAATGGGAAAGATAGGTGATTTAAGCAATTTTGAGCGTGGCATGGTTGTTGGTGCCAGACGGGCCGGTCTGAGTATTTCACAATCTGCTCAGTTACTGGGATTTTCACACACAACCATTTCTAGGGTTTACAAAGAATGGTGTGAAAAGGGAAAAACATCCAGTATGCGGCAGTCCTGTGGGTGAAAATGCCTTGTTGATGCTAGAGGTCAGAGGAGAATGGGCCGACTGATTCAAGCTGATAGAAGAGCAACTTTGACTGAAATAACCACTCGTTACAACCGAGGTATGCAGCAAAGCATTTGTGAAGCCACAACACGTACAACCTTGAGGCGGATGGGCTACAACAGCAGAAGACCCCACCGGGTACCACTCATCTCCACTACAAATAGGAAAAAGAGGCTACAATTTGCACAAGCTCACCAAAATTGGATAGTTGAAGACTGGAAAAATGTTGCCTGGTCTGATGAGTCTCGATTTCTGTTGAGACATTCAGATGGTAGAGTCAGAATTTGGCGTAAACAGAATGAGAACATGGATCCATCATGCCTTGTTACCACTGTGCAGGCTGCTGGTGGTGGTGTAATGGTGTGGGGGATGTTTTCTTGGCACACTTTAGGCCCCTTAGTGCCAATTGGGCATCGTTTAAATGCCACGGCCTACCTGAGCATAGTTTCTGACCATGTCCATCCCTTTATGACCACCATGTACCCATCCTCTGATGGCTACTTCCAGCAGGATAATGCACCATGTCACAAAGGTCGAATCATTTCAAATTGGTTTCTTGAACATGACAATGAGTTCACTGTACTAAACTGGCCCCCACAGTCACCAGATCTCAACCCAATAGAGCATCTTTGGGATGTGGTGGAACGGGAGCTTCGTGCCCTGGATGTGCATCCCACAAATCTCCATCAACTGCAAGATGCTATCCTATCAATATGGGCCAACATTTCTAAAGAATGCTTTCAGCACCTTGTTGAATCAATGCCACGTAGAATTAAGGCAGTTCTGAAGGCGAAAGGGGGTCAAACACAGTATTAGTGTGGTGTTCCTAATAATCCTTTAGGTGAGTGTATATATATATATATATATATATATATATATATATACCATATTTCCATAATGAGTAAAGCTGGAGGTATTTTTATTTGAGGTCGAAATGGTTTCCTTTAATGCAGGCTTTGTTTGAATCTTTTTACACTTAATAAAATGAACCATTGAAAACAAACTCCTGACACAGTGTGACTGGCACTGCGCTGCCTGTGTGAATGAGGAGATGAGTGCTGGAGTCAGTCCGTCAGTCCTGGGACCCAGGCTGGGTGAGACACAGTGCTCTGGGCTGAGAAGAAATACTGTTTTATTGGTGTAAGTATTTTACATATCAATAATAAAAACAATCAATACATATTTTAATACTTGTGTTTAAAATGTTTAAAAAATAAATTCTTAAAATCACTTAAAAAGTTTTAATTCTTAGTGATTAATATAAACATATAAACTCAAATGAACATGTGCTTAAACAAAACAATAAAACAAACGTGATTAAAGCAAAAAATGCTACCAACAAAAGTCAAATACATTGAAAATAACTGAAAATGCACCAGACAAATCAAAGAACAATTAAAATGATAAAAATAAAAAACAAACCAAAACGGTCCGATGCATTTAAAATTAAATCCAAACGGTCAATGTGTTTGACAAAAAAATAGAACAAAACTAACCAAAAAAACTAGTGCTTTAAAAACAACTATATCTTTAAAAACAGTTAAAATTCATTTTTAAAAGTAATTTTTTAAAAGACAATCATTCATAAAATAGTTAAAAGATCTTGGACTTGGGCTCCAGCAGGGGGAGATGGCCGTCCCCGGAGGTGGGTCCCATCATGGGATCCTGAGCTCCCCCAGATCTTGTATCTGCCAGTTCTTAAAGGGCTGAGGAGAAAGGGAGGACGAGCCTTCTTCACCTCTGTGCACAAAATGTCCAACCACACAGCCTGCACTCTGCCCTGAAGCCCTGCAGACTCTGCTCCTTCCTCACACCCCGGGCTGTGGCGCTGTGTGGCTCACATCTCCTCACTGCAGAGTCCAGGCCGCACAGTGAGAACGCACTCTGCTCTCATGAGCCGCAGGATTGGTCTCATTGTCATTGCACTGGCATTTTATAAAGTCTGCTTCTTCCTTTAATGACATGATACTGAAATGAATAAGAGTGTCATTGTTAGTGCTTTACATTGACGTTAGTCCACTATAGTCAGTGTGTGAGAGAGTGTGTGACACAGACCCAGAGCCGCGTTACTTCCTGTGTCTGTACTGAGAGAGTGAAGGACTTGAGCTGCATGATGTGTGAGCAGCTCCAGTGTAACATTTTCCTTTAACACATTTGAACCTCTTTCTCTTCAATGACACTCATGTGATGTTTTTAACTGACAGCTGTAGCAACACAGGCCCTCATTTCCTTCATGACATGTTATTAGTGCTGCGTTATTTATTTGTACTGTATTGTTGATGAACATGGACGACAAACCTCAGCAGCAGACTCAGTGCTTCAGGATGACTGTCTTCAGGTCACACAGCGTCACTCTTTATTGTGTTTATAGGTGCAGGACAGTGAATACGAACCTATTTGTATTAATAGTTAATATTTATTATGAACAGCACACGCAGTGGGGCAGTACTAAGAAGGTGAACAGTTGTAAATGTCCACACATGTAGGAACACACTGTGGCCACTTGTTACAAGTTCATTATCATTAAGATATAAAATAGTTAATTGACTGTGTCTGATGCAGGAGCTGGTCTGGCCGGCCTGTCTCACAGTCACTGCAGGGTTTAACCCCCAGGGCGCTCAGTCCCATTGCTGAGCTCTGACATCAGCATACAGCACATGTGTGTCCGTCTCTCGCCTCCTTCTCCCAGGATGCACTGCTCTGTTGGCAGTGAACTTCAGGGCAGCGTAATTCATCAGCTCTGTGTCCTGATTCTGTGGACAAAATATGTGAGATTGAAGCAAATTTCTAAAGAATTTAAATACACACCAGGTATCTGTAAAATGAAATGTATAAAGTACTGTGGATTGAAATTAAAAGGGCCACATTTACTCAGTAACCGACAGACTACAGCAAGTGTTAAATCAGCAAAATAACGGCACTGGAAAGCAGTAATATATGTTGCCGATTCAACACTTGCCGTTATTTATGCCACTTAAAACATTTCTTCCCAGTCGAGTCTCATGCTGAAAAGAGAGGCGAGTGATGGGTAATTTGCTGCAGGTGTAATGGACGTTGATCATGAAAGTGTCATTAGAAGAGAGGAGCTGTGAGCACGGTGCATGGATTGAGGCTCCACTCAGAGATGAGGCGTGTGAGGCGGGTATCACATGACATGAAGGATATATAGGCAGTGGATTCACTTTTAAAGCCAAAGATGACAGATACAAAAAGTGTTCCCTCTCTCTCTTTATCCCCCCCTTCACAAAGACTCAACCAGTCTCTCTTAGTACGGTTGTCCTTGATTGATTGGTATTTCTGTCTGATACTGGTACAGTTAACACTAGATACAGTGAGGGAAAAAAGTATTTGATCCCCTGCTGATTTTGTACGTTTGCCCACTGACAAAGAAATGATCAGTATCATTTTAATGGTAGGTGTATTTTAACAGTGAGAGACAGAATAACAACAAAACAATCCAGAAAAACGCATTTCAAAAAAGTTATAAATTGATTTGCATGTTAATGAGTGAAATAAGTATTTGATCCCCTATCAATCAGCAAGATTTCTGGCTCCCAGGTGTCTTTCATACAGGTAACGAGCTGAGATTAGGAGCACTCCCTTTAAGAGAGTGCTCCTAATCTCAGCTCGTTACCTGTATAAAAGACACCTGTCCACGGAAGCAATCAATCAATCAGATTCCAAACTCTCCACCATGGCCAAGACCAAAGATCTGTCCAAGGATGTCAGGGACAAGATTGTAGACCTACACAAGGCTGGAATGGGCTACAAGACCATTGCCAAGCAGCTTGGTGAGAAGGTGACAACAGTTGGTGCGATTATTCGCAAATGGAAGAAACACAAGATAACTGTCAGTCTCCCTCGGTCTGGGGCTCCATGCAAGATCTCACCTCGTGGAGTTTCAATGATCATGAGAACGGTGAGGAATCAGCCCAGAACTACACGGGAGGATCTTGTTAATGATCTCAACGCAGCTGGGACCATAGTCACCAAGAAAACAATTGGTAACACACTACGCCATGAAGGACTGAAATCCTGCAGCGCCCACAAGGTCCCCCTGCTCAAGAAAGCACATGTACATGCCTGTCTGAAGTTTGCCAATGAACATCTGAATGATTCAGAGGAGAACTAGGTGAAAGTGTTGTGGTCAGATGAGACCAAAATCGAGCTCTTTGGCATCAACTCAACTTGCCGTGTTTGGAGGAGGAGGAATGACCCCAAGAACACCATCCCCACCGTCAAACATGGAGGTGGAAACATTATGCTTTGGGGGTATTTTTCTGCTAAGGGGACAGGACAACTGCACCGCATCAAAGGGACGATGGACGGGGCCATGTACCGTCAAATCTTGGGTGAGAACCTCCTTCCCTCAGCCAGGGCATTGAAAATGGGTCGTGGATGGGTATTCCAGCATGACAATGACCCAAAACACACAGCCAAGGCAACAAAGGAGTGGCTCAAGAAGAAGCACATTAAGGTCCTGGAGTGGCCTAGCCAGTCTCCAGACCTAAATCCCATAGAAAATCTGTGGAGGGAGCTGAAGGTTCGAGTTGCCAAACGTCAGCCTCGAAACCTTAATGACTAGGAGAGGATCTGCAAAGAGGAGTGGGACAAAATCCCTCCTGAGATGTGTGCAAACCTGGTGGCCAACTACAAGAAACGTCTGACCTCTGTGATTGCCAACAAGGGTTTTGCCACCAAGTACTAAATCGAAGGGGTCAAATACTTATTTCCCTCATTAACATACAAATCAATTTATAACTTTTTTGAAATGCGTTTTTCTGGATTTTTTTGTTGTTATTCTGTCTCTCACTGTTAAAATACACCTACCATTAAAATTATAGACTGATCATTTCTTTGTCAGTGGGCAAACGTACAAAATCATCAGGGGATCAAATACTTTTTTCCTTCACTGTATATTTTAAAATTAACTAGTATATTTTTATATTAAGAATGTTATTACTATTATTATATACCTAGCTTTATAATTGTTATTTTTTTTAAATTCTGTTAACGAATTCAAAGGTTGTTCTTACACCTGATGGACGAGTGATCACTGGAAATATTATAGCTATGGATGATGCCCCTTGTCATACTGCCTTAGTGCCTTTATTACGTAAATGACAATGCCACTGTTTAAGAAAATATACACTTTTGTAATGCATACAAAATAAAAAAACAGTTTATTTATAAATACTCTTAAGGCATTTGAGACAGAAAACAGGAGACACTTCTTCACACAGAGAGGCGTCACAATCTGAACAAACTCCCCAGCGATGTAGCTGAAGAGACAATTTGGGAACATTCAAAAACAGACTGGATAGGATCCTTGATCACTTAGTTATTAATGGACACCAAACGAGCACGATGGGGCAAATGGGCTCCTCTCGATTGGACACTGTCTTATGTGCTTATGTTCTTAAGTAATGTTTTTTTGTTTTAATATCCAATTGTAAGTAAACTGTTACCTTAAATCTGTTAATTGCTTAATTGAATGGAACTGCTTTGATTTTGGATTCTTAAATCAACTGTGACTAAATCTGGCTAAAAGTGCGGATTATGTCATCAATGCATCTGTCCACACTCCACCTTGTGGTCAGTGGAAAGATCGAAGGAAAATGGCATAGAAATGTTTAAATCAGAAAATATACAATGAAAGACAGCCGGAGACAATTGCATATTGAAATGGACCCTGAACAATATGACAATATCAACTGTCAGTTTTCAGCTTGCAGTGACAGAAGCAGCGCAGCATTGACACTGTAGTAGCACAGCTGCGGGGTTTACCTGGTGACTGGTGCGGGTCTTTACTGCATCAGGAGAGGACTGTGGATCTCCTGAGAGGAAGAGGAAGGACAGAGAACAGGTTTCAGGGCTTTTACACATTCATCCCGCTCTGTAATTCCTCTCCAGTCGCCTTTAGTCTCCTCTTCATGTCTGCCTATCATGTCTAACAAAGTGTCATCAGTGGGAATTATAACAGGATGAACACCAGGCAATTAGAAATGAACACTCTCTGTATGTAAGGATATGTGGGAGATTGCAGTGAGAAGAACAGAGTGTGTGTACAGTGTTATTATACACATTAATATCACTGTGATGATAGTGTGTGCTGCCGTGTGCTGCCAGCTCACCTGCGCAGCGCGTGTTCCTGGTGTAGACAAGGACAGCGATCACCAGCACACACACAGCGTTTGACACCCCCAAGGCCAGGACAAGGGGGTTGAGGCTGGCTTGACCTGCAGTGTAAAATAATAGACCTTTACCAGCATAATTAATATGTGAAACCCTTATTTTTACAATAGGTTTAGATATTATTAGAATGAGGAAATGTTGGGCCGGATTAAATCAAAACTTTAACCCATCCGCTCATAGAAAACTACAGAACTGTACTCAGCGGCTTCATTTTCAGTTAGATGGCACTTTCTTCTAATCAGAAATGTAACCGCTATGATGTACAGGTTTGTAGTTTTCTACTAGCGGGTGGCTCAAAGTTTTGATTTAATCTGGCCCATTGTTTAAAAATGTTTACACTGTATATCTTAATATCTTGATATGTTATATACTGGATTAATCGTTAGGTTGTTCTCAACAAAACAAGCCTATTTGCAAAGAAATCTGATCAAACACAGTATATAACTCTGACATGCACATTATTTTTCAGTTTTTTGGTAACCTGAACTCTTTTTTTTAACCTCTGGCAGTTTACTGCTTACCTTTGGATCATTTCAGCTTATTCACTGGACTTGAACTGCTCACATTTCAATAAAAACTGGAATAATGGGGGTGTTCTAAAACTTTTGACCAGTAGTGTGTGTCTAAACAATGCTTATGTGCATTTTTCTTATTACAAACATTACAGTACCAGACTGAAAGACCTGAGGTCTTGTCAAATTTAAATACAATAAATGACATATCAGCTCTGCATAAATATTCAAATGTATATGAATATGTATATATATATTTATTTGAATGGAATATGTAAAATGTTGTTGTATAGTTCTGTCTGTCTGTCTCTGTCCGTCTGCACACCCACTTTTCTGGTATCATGTGGAAAATACGTGGAAAAGCTCTTCCCTCAAACAATTACTGCCCTCAGTAGTATTTTTAAATGATTACATGTTCATGTCACAAAGTGATCTGTGTGGTGTCTGTGTGACAGACTATTAGCAGCAACTTCTCCACTGCGGGTCCCCTGTGGTTTGCAGACAAAGTATGAGCCACAGATTCAAATGCTCATTTCCAGGCACACCATTGTGACACTAAGGGCCTGGTTTTCCATTGTGCACACATTGCCCACACACATTTACTGTGACATCTGCCATTTGCACACAGTGGAGATATCGGCCTAGAGCAGTGTGTCCCAGTGCTGGAGCTCCTGCACCATGAATTAATTCACTGAAACCTGAACTGAATTAATAATAATTTGCTTGATTTTTAAAATGGTTTAAATATCAAAAATTGGATAATACTTTTATATTTAACCAGGCATGTCCTATGGTTTACAATGATGAATAAGCTCTGATTAGGCTAATTATGACTTCAATTAAAGAACTGAGAGAACAGGAACTAGCAGGACACAGGGTGCCCAGGACCAGGACTCATAACCACTGGCCTACATGTTTCTAATGTTAAGATTGTGTGGCAGGAGAGAGCACCCTGCCACTTTAAGAGCCTGTGTGGAGACTGAACAGACTGACTGGCCAGCATGAGAATGCAGCAAATTACTGTCCAGCCAATCAGTCAATTATTTCCTGGGCGACACCACCTCCTTTTTAAGGAGCCTCGGGTGTCCTGGAAGGGAGAGCAGAGTAGGGAGGAGAGGGGCTGTGGAAACACAGGGCAGCTGTAAAGTGTAGAAGCCAGTGAAGGTGCTGCCCAGCCTGGCAACTGGATTGTTAAGTCTGTATTTGCTGATTTCTGTTTCAGCCCTTAATTATTATTATTATATCGTAATTATTATTATTTTGCCCTGTGTCTGTGTCTCTCATGTGAAGACCATTTTCTCACAATGGATATGGAAATCCTACAAAACTACAGGTGGCTGGCCATGTGGTTACTTAGTTTACATACTACACTGTTGTGTAAACTGTACACAAACCTAAAGTTTACAATTTCTAAACCTGATCTACAATATTGTGTAATTTAACTTTTGAAAATGTCATGTTTAAAACTTGACCAAATATTAATTCTATGATCTGGACTCTGGGATAGTTAGCAAACTTGTCAAATTTGCAGATGATACTAAAATAGGTGGCTCAGCAGATACAATCTCGGCAGCACAGGCTATTCAGAGGGACTTAGATAATATTCAGTTGTGGGCCGACACCTGGCAGATGAAATTCAATGGGGACAAGTGCAAGGTATTACATGCAGGTAACAAAAATGTCCACTATAATTACACTATGAGAGGAACAGAACTAGATGAAGTAACGCATGAGAAAGACCTAGGAGTCTATGTGGACTCCTCACTTTCTCCATCCAAACAATGTGGGGAAGCAATAAAAAAGGCAAACAGGATGTTAGGGTATATTGTCAAAAGTGTAGAATTGAGAACAAGGGCAGTGATGTTCAGACTGTACAATGCACTAGTTAGAGCTCATCTGGATACTGTGGACAGTTCTGGGCTCCACACTTCAAAAAAGAAATCGCTGCTCTAGAGGCAGTTCAGAGGAGAGCAACCAGACTTATTCCAGGTCTGAAGGGAAAGTCCTACTGAGAGACTGAGGAACTGAACCTTTTCACCCTGGAACAGAGGAGACTACGTGGGGACTTGATCCAAGTCTTCAAAATCATGAAAGGCATCGACCACATCAAACCAGAGGAGCTTTTCCAGATCAGCAGGGACACACGCACCCGGGGACACAAATGGAAATTGGGCTTCAAGGCATTCAAGACGGAAAACAGGAGACACTTCTTCACACAGAGAGGCGTCACAATCTGAACAAACTCCCCAGCGATGTGGCTGAAGAGGCAATTTGGGAACATTCAAAAACAGACTGGATAGGATCCTTGGATCACTTAGTTATTAATGGACACCAAACGAGCACGATGGGGTGAAGGGCCTCCTCTCGACTGAACACTGTCTTATGTTTGAGAAGCTGAAGTTTACACTTGACATTATTCAGTAAACTGAGTGTCAAACATATTTCTTACAGTATGTAAACCTGCTGCACAAATACACGGTTAAGCAGATCTTTGTAAACACTGAGTAAACTTAATGTAGGTTACTTGAGTTTACAAAGTTTGCAGGCTTTGTAAACCTTGAATTTCACACAGTGATATAAATATAAATCTCAAAATTGTGTATCGTTTGTAGATTAGCTTTCAGTATAATACTAAACGACTGAATGTGCATTTACCTGCAAACTCCAGCCGTGTCCCGTTGCCAAACAGGATCTGCCCACATGTGGCCACAGCACAGTAGTAAGTCCCAGCGTCAGAGGAGCGGAGGTTCCTCTTGGGGAGCTCATAGACACAGCCCTGTGCAGGAAGCCCAGGCTCAGAGCTGCTCTCACACGGATCACTCCTGTTCCCATGGGTGTAAATGAGTCCTGGAAGGGCTTCTCCTGAGCCATGCCTGAACCAATGAACACTGTGCTCTCCTGCACAGGTCTCAGTGTGTATTGTACACTGCAGAGTCACACTGTCTCCTGGCTGGACGGGGACAGACGCCGGCTGCTGCTCCACTCTCCTGCTGACGGACCCTGAGCCTGAGAGAGTGACAATATGGTTTACAGTAACACATTGCAGCCTGGATCAGAAGTGTAAGGGTTTGTTAAACTACAGTTTATCTAAACATTGTGTTGTTGCATGAAGTAATCTGAATCTCTACATGTTGTTGTAGCTGGATATGTATTTATGCTTCATTTGTAATTACTTTATAATTGTCTGTCTTATTTGTGGTAATACTTTATAATAAGGAACTGATTATTAATGTGTTATTCATTATTTATACATTTTAAATAGATTCATAATAAATACTTTATAAAGAGATCTATAGAGAACTTGCGAGTATTGTATAGTGATTTTGTTTTCCAATAAAATGGACCTTCCTGTGTTGAGTGGTATTGCGGAGTTTAAAATGATTGTATTGGGAGAATATCTGGACATTCCTGTAACACCTTTCATTGTGATATTGTGAGCGGACAGCCTTTTAGAGACGATGCCGCCCAAATAGCATCATTGTCATTTCATAGAAAACCAGTATCCATTGTAACTTCACATTTAGCATGAGTGGAAATAAAATGTAAGATAGAAACCCCTGATGAGATCATTTCTTCACTCACCTTTCAGTCGTATTGAAGTTCCAGATCCGAATCTCACTGATGTGTCCCTGATTGCTCCACAGTAGTATCTGGCAACGTCTGACGCTTCAATGTTGGAAATGTTGAGATTAAAAGAATCACCTCTTCTATCTATTGCAAAGCGCTTGTTGTTGTAAAACTCAAACTGAAATGAAGCCTCATTATTTTGAAACGATGCTATAGATATTGAGAGTTTCCCCAATGCTTGCTTGATCCAGACCAAGGCATTGCTTGTGTAACGCTCAGGAACGCTGCAGCTCAGAGTAACTGAACCTCCGAGCTCCACTGTCACAGAGGAAGGGGACTGAGCAAACAGCTGACAGAGAAGCAGACCTGGAAAACACAGGGAGGACGACATACATCTGAACATGATCTCCTGCTTTCGCAAACACAGCATCTTAATGATATCAATAAATAAAGCAACCGAAAGAACATGTTGTAAGAAAAGCTAAAGATATACCAGCAATATATGGAAACTAACTTAATCTTGTATATTTGTGTATATATTTACCAGAACATCTTCAATTTATTTTAATTTACTTTACATTAAGATAATCTGATTTTTAGTTTTCCAACAGACACATTAAATGTATACTAATGAAAAGTATTTTCTTGCTATTAAATGCTTTAATGTTTTTGAAATGTGTTGTTTCACTGAGGACTGTCATACAGATTTGTGAACAACACTAAGACTTACCTGCTTTAGAGCAAAATGAAAGGAGAAATAAGATTATGTTCATTGTACTCTGTTAGAGTTTGTCTTCTCTATTTGTTCTTCTCAATGAAGTGTTCTGTCTGAACTGAAGATTACAAATCTATAGATGAAAGGACTGAGCACATTAGACTGTCATTTGATTGGCTACTAAGCGGTTCAGTTACAATGCTATATATTGACATCTCAAAGACTATTCGCCTCTTGCAGATAACACGTATAGACTGAGGGGGGGCTTGTGTTCTTATATGATCATAATATCTATCTTTACGATTAATTCAAAATCACCACAAGTCTGACATATTTCACTCACTAATTCAATTAGACTGCAATGGTGCTAAATGTCTACAGCTTCATACATTCAATTTTGAACTTGCCTGTCTCTCCAGCTTCTGTGTGTCTCGCTTGTTTGCATGAACCCCAGTAAGGAGATGTTTCCTGCTAGGTCTTAGTTTTGGTGAATGTAGAGGCTGTGAGTCTGTCTTCATGGGCTGAGATATTGTATGAGCGCTCTTTGTGTTGTATCTTGTCCACCGATGTCCTTTTTCACAAACTGCTTGTCCGTTCTTGACTCCAGACTGTGACTTCTGTGTTTCACTTATTTCTACAACATATAGGTCTGAGGTTTAGTTTAGAGTCAGGGTCGGTGCTCAGCTCTGGGTTAGGGTTTATACATGTGCCCATCCAAGGATGCTGGACTCCAAGTGTTATTTTGGATCAAAACAGTTGCCTAATGGTGTTAATTATAGCATAAGGTGACATTAACATCACACTGATAAAGAATTACATGAGAACAAAAGCCTCCCTTCTCAGCTTACATGTTATCTGCAAGAGGTGCATAGTCTTTGAGATGGCATTATGGCTCGGCTCAATAAATATCAAGGGGATATTTTTCATTATTTTTCATAAAGATAGATGAGATTGGTGGCTCAATATGTTACTGAACAGCCTGCTTGATTTGGCGGTGTTGTGCTGTTTATCATTCAGATATTCATGCACTTTGAATGCCTGCCATTAATGCAGTGTTAAACCATGTGATCCAGTCCTGGTCGTCACCACTTAGTTCACCTCTGTTCACAGGAAGTGCTCAGCCGGCCAATCAAGAGTGAGATGGGGGTGGAGCCCTGCAGCCCTCCTGCTCCAGCACACCAATCAGCAGCCTCTGCTCACAGGGAGGTGCAGGACACAGCGCAGTGCAGCATTTAATGGGCCTGTGCCATGAATAATGACATCACAGAGCCACACTGCAGCTCACAGCCTCACATGGGGGGCAGCGTTATCAGAGGGAAGTGAGAGATATATATCTATATACATATATATTTGGTAAGATAATAGCTTGGTTATTATACATTGATTAAATACTGTTAGTGTAGCCTAACCTAAACTGTTTACGCAGTAAAATGTAGCTGACCCAGTCACAATCCCATTCGAGTGAATAGAAAACAATAACAATAATAACAATGTAATATGTGTCTTTGTGATATTCAAGCAGTAACTTTGTTTTTCAGTGCAGTGTGGTTTGCAGATTGAGTTCAGCCAGTGTTAATTCTGTCAGACGGCAGCAGAGGATTTACACTTACTATCTATCTGTTCTACACTCAGTCTGACGGGTGGACATTTCTAAATACATTCATATTGTCACGGTTACCTCGTGAGAGGACCGTTAAGCTGATAGAGAAAGGACCCAAGTGTAGAGCTACTGCAATGAGCAGACAGAAACCAAGGAAAATCCAAAGGCGAGGTCGAGGTCACAGACAAAAGGTCGAAAACCAAGAGGTCAAGAGAAACAGATACAGAACACAAAGCGAGAGAGAGACACACAAGGCGCTAAGGAGAACAAGGCTAGGTGAAGCAAGTAGAGCTGACAACACTTTGCCAAGAGTGAGGGCAGTGAGGGGTTTATAAAAGAGAGCAGAATCTAGGAAAACAAGAGCAGGACCAATGAGAACAAAGGACAGAAGCAGAAGTGCACAAGGGTGAGGAGGAATGTTAATTGATAGAATGAAAAAAGGAAAGCAGTGAAGGGAACAGGAAACGGCAAGGGAACATTGGCGGCCTCTAGTGGAGGAAGAGGGTCAGGGCTAGGGAACTGTGACAGTACCCCACCCTCCACGCTCGCCGCAGCCGAATAAGACTAGATACAGCAGGGAAAGCCACGGGAAAGAAGATCAGGGCTAAAGGTAGTGGGGAAACAGAAGACAAGAAGGAGGGAAAGGGCAAGATTTCTATAGGGTGGCCATAAGGCAAGGTCGGGAGGTGGCCACAAGGCAGGGGCAAAAGGTCTGAAGGATGGCCATGGGATGGGAATCGGGTTCTGGAGGTCTTGGAGGTGGCCACAGGTAAGGAACGGGATCAGGAGGTCTAGAAGACCTAGAAGGCTAGAAGACGACCACGGGACAAAGACAGGGTCTGGAGGTCTGAAAGACAATTGCAGGACAGAGGTGAGATCCAAAGAGCCGGAAGGTAGTTTCCGGACAGATGCAGAGTCTGGAGAACTGGAAGGCGATCTCCAGAAAGAGGTAGGGTCTGGGTCAGGCAGAGGAGGTGCTGGAGGTTCAGTGGACGGAACTGATGAGGGCACAGAAGCCGGGACCTGGGAAGTCAAAGCCATGGAAGCTGTAGGAAGCGGAGTCGTCGGAGGTTGAGTCTTGGAAGGCTTGGGAGATGGAGACGGGGAAACTGTGGAAGGCGGCGCCACGGAGGCCTCGGGAGGCTGAGCTGTTGAAGCCACATAAGTCTCGGGAGGCGACGCCAAGGAAGGTGGCGCCACTGGAGGCAGAGCCGAAGGAGTTGCAGTCTCAGGGGATGGCAACAAGGAAGGCGGAACCACAAGAGGCGGCGCCAAGGGAGGCAGAGCAGTAGAAGCCTCATAAGGCAGAGCCAAGGGAGGCGCAGTCTCATGAGGCGATACGGTTGATACCTCGGGAGGTATGAAAGCCTCAGTAGGTGGAGCCATAGAAGATGGGGTGGTAAATGTCTCTGGGGGCGTAGCCTGGGAAGGTGGAACCGAAGGGACCTCAGGAGGCATAATTGCAGGAACCGTGGACAGCACAATTGCAGGAACTGTGAAAGCCACAGAAGGCAGTGCCGTGGAAGCCAGGGGAGTCTTGACAGGCGAAGCCATGGAAGCCATAGAAGGCGGAGTCGTAAATTCCTCTGGGGGCGGAGCCTGGGAAGGCGGAACCCAAGGGACCTCGGGAGGCAAAATTGCAGGGGCCGTGGAAGCCAAGGAGGTCTTGATGGGCGGAGCTATAGAAGCCAGAGAAGACAGAGCCGTGGGAGACTTGGGAGGCAGAGCCTTAGAAGTTCAGCCACAGGAGAAGGCATCATAGGAGGCGACAGTCTCAGGGGGCGGAGCCATGGAAGTGTCTGGAGGCATGAAAGCCTTGGGAGCTGTAGTGGTTTTGGGAGGTGGAGCAGCAGGAGGTAGTGCCGTGGAAGCATCAGGAGGCATGGAAGCCTTGGGAGCCGTAGAAGTCGGTGTCTTGGGAACTGTAATAGGTTCGGGAGGTAGAGCTGCAGGAGGCAGTGCCATGGAAGCATCAGGCAACGGAGCCGTAGACACAGGTGCCAGGACCGTCGAGGGCAGAGCCGGCGACTGCTCGGGCTGGGCGGCAGCAGTGGCGAAGGCGGCGACCGCTGGTCACTCGGGCTGGGCGGCGCCCGGGATCTGGAACGGGACCACTGGTTCAGCGGCGGCCGGGATCTGGAACGGGATGATTGGTTTAGCGGCGGCGCCCAGGTTCGGGACCTCTGGACGGGTGGCAGGGGTCGGGACCAGGGCCTGGAACTTTGGCTGGGCGACCGGGAGAGACTGCTGCATGGGAAGGCGCTCCAGCACCAGGATCAGTTTGGCAATAAGCCCTTGGAGCAGCCACGTATTCTCCCTGATCATGGCCCCCTGGGTAGCGAAGGCGGTCAGCATCGCTGGGTCCATTTAGCAGCAAAGTGTTCTGTCACAGTTACCTCGTGAGAGGACCGTTAAGCTGATAGAGAAAGGACCCAAGTGCAGAGCTACTGCAATGAGCAGACAGAAACCAAGGAAAAGGCGAGGTCGAGGTCACAGACAAAAGGTCGAAATCCAGGAGGTCAAGAGAAACAGATACAGAACACAAGGCGCTAAGCAGAACAAGGCGCTAAGCAGAACAAGGCGCTAAGCAGAACAAGGCGCTAAGCAGAACAAGGCGCTAAGCAGAACAAGGCGCTAAGCAGAACAAGGCGCTAAGCAGAACAAGGCGCTAAGCAGAACAAGGCGCTAAGCAGAACAAGGCGCTAAGCAGAAGCAGGTAGAGCTGACAACACTTTCCCAAGAGTGAGGGCAGTGAGGGGTTTATAAAAGAGAGCAGAAACTAGGAAATCAAGATCAGGACCAATGAGAACAAAGGACAGAAGCAGAAGTGCACAAGGGTGAGGAGGAATGTTAATTGATAGAATGAAAAAAGGAAAGCAGTGAAGGGAACAGGAAACGGCAAGGGAACATTGGCGGCCTCTAGTGGAGGAAGAGGGTCAGGGCTAGGGAACTGTGACACATATATTCATTATATTATTTGAACTGTTATTCCTTTATTTTAATAAATCTTTTCTAAAACGTTTTTACTTTGATCTTTCAGCAGTACTGAATAACTTCCCATTTATATTTAAACATGTTCCAGATCAGTACTATCAGACTTTTACTGTATGCTTTGCTACTAGCTGTCAGCAGCTGGAAACAGTACATTTAATACATCTTAAAAATGCTATTTTTAACAAACACCCCATTAATTTAATATTAACCGTCTTATAAAAACTTTGCAGCTATAATCATGTTCAACTTTGTTGATGTTAAAGTTGCTTTTCCAGCTCTATCACATAATCAATGACATTGCTTTGGATATAGGATTGTGTATTTTATGAATATGTTACACTGAGAGGCACAGGGCTGTAAGTCGCCCTTTAGTTTATTTGTGAAGAGCAGCTCTCCGCAGGTCCACACTGAACACAGCTGGGACTCGGAGAGCAGGAGCGGGGACGTGTGCTTGCGGAGGCTGTACGCACACTGTCCAGTCTGAGAGCTGGGGAGAGCCGCAGCGGTCCTGCGTCGGTCTGTGTACACAAGTCCTGTCAGGGGCTGTCCTGGGCCGTTGCTCACCCAGTACCCACTGGAGCGCTCTGTATGGGCGATGCTGAACACCGTGCAAGGAGGGCTGGGATGACCAGTGGGCTGGGGAGGCTCAGAAACCTGTGACTCGTTCATCACTCCTGCAAAATCTGAACAGAGTTCAACTCTAGTAAGATACTGGTATCTCTCAGAACATAAATTGTGAACATGCATTAATTTCTCTTTATAATAGGTATTATAAATCATATTCTTAATGTTATACATTATTTGATCTGTCTATGAGACAGACATTATGAAGCCAGATTGGACAACCAAATTATTTCAATCAGCTTGTGTGGAACTCTACCTTTAATGCTCAAGAAAATGCTGTTCTTGAACTGAATGGTGTCAGAGGCAGTCAGTTCTGCACACAGATAATTCCCCATATCCGATGGTCCAGCACTGGGAATTTGCAGAGTAGAATTGCATCCTTGTCTGTTTCTTGTCTCCTGATTCACAGAGGCGGTGGCACCATAAAGATTGCACAGGATCTCCGGAGCCTTGCCTACCTCCTGTCTGAGCCACACAAAGGTCCGAGAGCTCCCCCCGGCCGCGCTGCACTGCAGAGAGACTGAGTCCCCGAGCGAGGCCGTCACAGAGAGTGCAGGCTGCAGGAGCCAGGACACCATCAAACCTGCAACACAGCAGCGCAGGACCCGGTCACAGCGCCGCAGCACCCAGAGACACGCCTGCACACAAGCTTCACTGCTGCAGTTTACTACATGTCTAGAGGACACCACTCCCGCATTGTGACGACTGCAAGAAAATAAATAGACACGCTGTTCTCAGGGTTTCCCTGTTGAGAAAAACCAGACGGTAACTCATTGAGTGCGAACTTACATGATGCTGAAAACAGCAGAAGAGTGCGGTGGTTCATTGCTGTGGCAGAGCTTGTGTCTGAAGACAGCCTTCTTCCCTAGAGACCTCAGAGTCAATGAGCGCAGCTGTTTGGTATGGGGGCTGTGTGAAGTGAACTAGAGTGACTGACCCAGGGGGTGTGGTGAAGTTTAAAGGAAGGACACATTTTCTAAGAGAAGACATTTTCCACTGCGAGAGCTCTGTGTCATTCTGTAAACTCTGTAAACATTTTCGAATGAGTAAGTGTATGTTTAGCTATGCATGTCTGGTTTATAGGACAGAATCTGTTTTGTTAAATTAATTAATTATTATGATTAAGGTTTGATCTTAGCTTCCTTAAATGAAGTGTCTTTATCACCAGTGCTGTGTAGTGTCTCAGCATCAGGAGTGAAGATCTCTGTCTCCAGTCTACGGGCCGCACTCCACACTGTGCTGCAGTGGACACGGGCCACGTGTTACTGGGACGTTTCGTCCTGCAGAAGCCGATCCTCAGTCAGGCATGTCCCTGTTTCGACTCTGCAACAGTATTATTATTATTTTTTTTATTTTATTTTTTTGGCAGACGCCCTTATCCAGGGGAACTTACAACATAAGTGCAAGCCAAAGTGCAAAAATACAGTTAAGTAAAGGCATCAACATTACAAATTCAATTTAAATAAAACATAGCAATTCAAAATATAATACAAGTATAGTAAGTGACTTCCTAGAGAGGACCAGGGACTGGATGAGCAGCTGAGTCGAATAGTCGGTGAGGAAGGGACGGATCCGGCGTATGTTGCTCAGGAAGAATCTACAGGTGCGTGTCAGTGTGGTGATGTGCTGGGTGTAGGAGAGCGCTGGATCGAGGGTCACTTTTAGCAAAAGAAGAAGGAGAGAGTGTGGTGCATTCCAAGGGGATTAAGATGGAGAGATCAGCAGAAGGTGAGGAAGAGTGGAAAAGAAAAGGAAGCTTGGTTGGTGGGAGGTTTGGGTGTGATGGGAGAGGAGGGGGGACTGTTGAAGAGCCTGCGGATGTCTGCAATCTTGGAGGAGAAGAAGGAGGCGAAATCATCAGCAGTGAGAAATGAGGGAGGAGGAGGGGGAGTGGGGGCAAGGAGGGAGGAGAAAGTGGAGAAGAGTTTGCAGGGGTTGTTGACAGTGGATTCAAAGAGTGATTGGAAGTAAGACTTCTTGGCTGAGGTGAGAGAGGACGAGAATGTGGACAGTAGAGAGCGGTAGAGTTCGAGGGCAGCTGGGAGTTTGGTCCTTTTCCACTTCTGTTCGGCGGCACGCAGACTAGTTCGGGTTGCACGGAGAACAGCAGAGAGCCAAGGCTGAGGAGGGGAAGGACGGGCAGGACGAGACGTGAGAGGACAGAGAGAGTCAAGGGAGGAGGTGAGGGAGGAGAACAAAGAGGAGGTAGCACAGTTGACAGATAGATGGTAAAAACAGTCAATGGAAGGTAAGAGAGTGAGGGCAGTGGAGGCAAGGATGGAGGGGGAGACAGAGCGGAGATTACGGCGGAAGGTGACAGAGTGAGTGGGTGGAGTCGGGAGGGAGGGGAGGGAAAGGAAGAAGGAAATGAAGTGGTGGTCCGAGATGTCCATGGGTGTCACGCAGAGTGTTGAAGGGGAGCAGCCTCTAGAGAAGATGAGGTCTAGCTGGCAGCCGGCCCTGTGAGTGGGGGGAGATGGGGAGAGAGAGAAGGAGTGAAGGAGAGGAAGAAATCCGGCACAGTGGGAAGGGTTGGAGAGGTGGATGTTGAAGTCTCCCAGGAGGATGGTAGGTGAGGACAGTGAGGGGAGGGAGGTGAGAAGAAAGTCGAGTTCATCCAGGAAGGAGGCGAGTGGACCAGGGGGACGGTAGAGAACTAGAAGGAAGAGGTGAGAGGGAGAGGTGATTTCCACTGCATGGAATTCAAAGCTGTAGGTTGAGATAGAGGAGAGAGAGAGGGGGACAGAAAAGAGGAGAGAAGGGGAGAGCAGGAGCCCTGTTCCTCCTCCCCGCCCGGTAAGATGAGGGGAGTGGGACAGGACAAAGTGAGAGGATAAGGCAGCAGGGGTGGTAGAGTTGTCTGGGGAGATCCATGTCTCGGTGAGAGCGAGGAAATCCAGAGACTGGTGGAAGGCGAAGGCGGAGATGAAGTCGGCCTTGTTGGAAGCTGAGTGGCAGTTCCACAGGCCCCCAGAGAGTGGAGTAGTAGGGAGGGAGGAGGAGGGGAGAGGCAGAGAGATGAGGTTGGAGGGATTAGGGAAGCAATGGTGTGCAGCTGCACACCGAGAAGACTGAGCAGGACAGGAATCGGAGAGATCATCATGGTTGCCTGTTGTTGCTGTGCGGCGTCTCCTTGCAGTCTTTTCCTCACTAGTGTCCCCGCCCTTTGGAGACGGGGCCCTTCGGAAGGGGGACACTGGAGGATGCTGGTACTCACTGCTGCCGCAGGGGTCCAGGGGGCTGTTAAATACGACACCTGTAACTAATTAAGACTGCGCACCTGCGTTGTGTTGAATGACACAAGGCTGGTCAGGATGGCCCTCCCTCCCACGCAGGACTGCTAATAGCACAATTACTGGCCGCTTAATATCTGAATACAGACAAAGACAGTGCCAGACACACGCAGTTACACTGAACAATAGCTCGTAGTAATGCTAAATAAATGCTAAATAATCACAGCCTGCAATGTAACGCTTCTGTTTTACAGAAAGTGTGTGTCGAGTGTGCTAAGTTGTTAAATTACCTAACAAACAGTTGATGCTCTTACTAGAAAACAGGTGCAAGATATATAATTTGTAGCTAAACAAGTAACCACATAAACAATCAATGTAACTCTTAACTAAACTAGGAAACAGGAGAGAAAAACACTTAACTGTGGCGACTTAAGCAACTCCTCAGCTGGCTTGTCCGAGTGTCCAGTGGAGTGGACAGATGTCCATTGGCAAGGGATTATAAGATCCCTCTGTTTCCTGCCAATGATCTGTGCCTCTTACAGTAAAGTCATGCTATTTTGAATCAGCAGCACAGTGCCGGCCAACCGTCTCACTGAGCTCCGTATGCCCGTGTTCTGCACTACCTGAGCAGTGCCCTGTTTTCATGACATATATCTGCTGGAAAAGTACTATTCTTGTGATTGGATTTTTACAGACAGCAGCAAAATAAGGGGGCCAGGAAAAACACACTTTTTAAAATATATTTTTTATTCAAATCTAGAGAATGACAAAGTCAAATGTCTAAAATGTGCCGCGACAGATAAAGACAAGTCTGTTCCTGTGGTCATTTGTTCAGATCCCCCTGGTGGATAAAGTGGGTCCACTCAAGTTTGTGGAAACAGAAAGATCTCAATGGATAGAGGGACTTTATTATTACTTTTAGTATTAAGGTAAGGTTTCAGGTTAGGATTAAGATTTGCTGGATGTAATGGTCATGGAACCTCAGACTCGACCTCACAGAGCCTTCACAGGGCTCTGAGCTCGGCCCAACACTCTCAGCAAGGCGGTAAAAGAGCCAGGCTGCCCAGAGCTCATCTGTAGGGCGTGGCAGTGGTGCACCAATCACACTGCTTTATAAAATAAATATATTAGAGATGGACCATCATTGAGCCCAATTAGAATAACAGTTCATAATAGGTCAAGCACCACAGGGGTCAAATGAAGACAGATTCTCAGAAGGCTGATATTTATACCAGGATTTCAGGCCATCTAGGGGTACGATAATCCCATTAGTAGAGGAGAGGGGCTTGTTTTAAATTAGTCTTAGGTTCTGCATGTCTGAAGGAGTTCCTTTCTTGACACACAGAGACATCGAAAGTGTCTGCAGCACTGAGGGACGGCTGTCATTTTCTGTGGTGATATCTGATGTCAGTGTAGACCACCCCATCCACCTGCTCTCGCTCTCTCCTCCTCTGCTTGTGCTTCCTTCCTCTCTGACCGAGCTCCACGGTCGTATAGGTCACCTCAGCGTCCTGCAGCAGAGAAAACAAAGACCAGCTCAGACTCTTCATCCTGTGTTTCAACAGCTGTGCAAGTGTGTGACACACGGTGGACAAATAGTGCACACAGACACACGGGCTTTGACGTGGTCAGTGACATTGTACAGTGTTACCTGACTGCTTGTGGTCTCAGCGGATGTGGGGAGGGAGAAATCTTCTGCTGCCTGACAAAGATCTAGAGAGAGAGAGAGAGAGAGAGAGAGAGAGAGAAAGAGAGAGAGAGAGAGAGGCAGGCAGTAAGGCTAAGTCTGTGTAATAGTTTTTCTACCCTGCCCTCTTCAGGTAAATTTTAAACTAGCAAACAGGAAGCCATTAGAAAGTTGTAACAGATCATCACACAGGTCCCCATGTTCGTCTGCTCAACAGCCACGATGGCTGAGACAACGAGCTCACCTGCACGCCGGGCAGCCCTGTGCCGAGACCACACCCTGAAGGCCAGGACAGCAAGGAGCGCGAGAGACACCAAGCCCAGCCCGGCCAGCGCCCACACAACCACAACACCAGCACCGGCCAACCAGGATCCTGCTGCTCCAGCGCAAAGTTTCAATCAGACTCGTGTTTAGGAAAACAAATCATTATATGACCTGCTTTATTTCTATTGTTTTCTCATTGATTCTTTATGCTTAGTTACAGTAATTACACTTAGTTAGTCTAATAAGAAACTGTCCATCTGTGTCTTATCTTATACCATGGTAAATCTGCATGGTAACTAGGCAGTTTTCCTCTGGCTGTACAGTACCATGCATCTACTTTGCCAGGGTTTTCAGTAGTGAGTATCATGGTTTACTATCCTGTACTTCTCTACCTTTACCATGATTTCACTTTGCTTCCCTTTATTTTACTACGGCTGCAGCAGACAGCATTAATAAGGGTTTGTCAGAAAATGAAGCTGATAAAACTGTTCTCCTTCATTTAGAACATCTGAGATTCGTCAGATGAAAGTTGATATCATGAATTTATATAGTATATGTGCATATACGTATTTACATTATAAGATATCATAAAATATAATTCACAAAAACTGTAACTGCTATATTGTTATACAAGTTGCAACTGTGGATTGAATAAGGATTTCTCAGCTCAGCTCAGACTCGGATGTCTGTGGCTGTGCAAGAAATCAAAGAAGAAAAGTGATACTTTTTTTGAAAAACCTCAAACATTTGGAATGTTTCATAAAGTAGCTTAAAAAATTGCAGTGGAGCAAGAATATTTAAGGTAGCCAACCTGCAAACTCCAGCCGGGTCCAATTGCCCTAACAGGATCTGCCCACATGTGGCCACAGCACAGTAGTAAGTCCCAGCGTCAGAGGAGCGGAGGTTCCTCTTGGGGAGCTCATAGACACAGCCCTGTGCAGGAAGCCCAGGCCCAGAGCTGCTCTCACACGGATTACTCCTGTTCCCATGGGTGTAAATGAGTCCTGGAAGGGCTTCTCCTGAGCCATGCCTGAACCAATGAACACTGTGCTCTCCTGCACAGGTCTCAGTGTGTATTGTACACTGCAGAGTCACACTATCTCCTGGCTGGACGGGGACAGACACCGGCTGCTGCTCCACTCTCCTGCTGACGGACCCTGAGACTGAATCAGTAAAGTATGGGTTGGTAATTTTTACACATTTCTACAATCTGTAACACTCTATTTAGCTGGATTTTAGACTTTTCATCTTTATGAATTTAGTTTTGCCTCAGATTCATGGTTGAAAACCTGGATGATGGTTATTATCGTGAGATTGAAATCTTAATTATACAGAATAAATGGACCTGCACTGCAACCTGCCCAAACATGTACAGAGTTAGAAACACGTATTCTCTACACTCAACAGAGGCCGTTGCAGCATTGCTCAATGGTCTTACCTTTCAGTAACAGCAGAGTCCCATTCCCACAAGCCACCCGTCGGTACATGAAGGCTGCACAGTAATACACGGCCACGTCTGAAGAGCGAATGTGCGAAATCTGGAGGTCGAAGCTTTTGCTCGTGTTCTGCACTGTGAAGCAACCGTCTTTAAACTCATCCTGGAGCTCCATCTCCTGTGAGTACTTAGACAGCGTCGCTATGTATCTGGGCATCTGGCCGACGTCCTGCTTCAGCCAAGCCAGTGTCATTGGATGGGTCTTGAAGACGGAGCAGTGCAGAGTGACCGAGTCTCTGAGCTGCGCAGTCACTGAGAGCTGGGGCTGAGAGACCACATCTGTGAGAAGCACACCTGGGAGACACAGGACACCCACAGCACTGCACCATAATCTGCAGCTCTTTATGGGAGGCTGTGCATGAACCCACACAACAGAAATACAACTCTGGGGACGCCAGAGGGGTGGACCCACGTGCGGGGCACAGGGGAGAGTCAGGAGGGGCAAGAAGTCCAAGCCAGTAAACAGATACAATCAGGCTGAGACAGAGTTTGTAGTCAGGAAACAGGCTGGGGGGTCAAGCGATTAGACAAACAGGTCTGGAGAATCCAAGAATCAGTAGTCAGTAAGGAAAACACAGGACTGGTATACAAAGAGGCAAACACTGGGAGTGAATGCTCAGAAATTTAACACCAGGCAAAACAAAACTTCACAGCATATGAGTGCAACAAAGTGATATATACATACATATTAGGGTCAGAGGAAGGCAGTTGTCAGTGGCTGTAAGTGCTGGACCAACGAGAGACTGGGGTTGCTGGAACATGGTGGTGAATAATGGAATGTTTGGGATGCTGTTTAGAATTCGGGAGATAGTGGGGGGAATATATGACAGATAGAGAGATACATTGATTTAATCAGGTAATATTCTGCATGCTAAAAGAGCAGTGAATAGTTTTGGCTCACCTGTGTTGCTCTGTAACTCATTCCCCAGCAGCAGCAGCTCTCCACAGACCTGCACCATGGGGGCCAGGGCTGCATTGCTGTCTCCGGGGGCTCTGTATGCACACTGCCTGTCGGAGCGCTCTGTCTGGGCACTGGAGAGCCTCCCTGTGGGACTGTGTCGGTCCGTGTACACGATTCCTAACAGGGCGTCTCCAGACCCATCCCCCACCCAGAACACGCTGGAGGACTCTGCTTGTGTGAAGCCGTACAGTCTAACCGGCAGGTTGGGATGGACCCTGGACTGCCAGGACTCAGAAAGAAGTGCTAGCCCTATTGTGCCAATGTCATCTCCTTTAAAAAATCATAACAATATATATTTTTAGATTGTGTTCATTATCAGCAGCAATTTTAGAAAAAAGTCTAGTTTCAGAAGATTTTGTAAAATTTGCGAGACACATTTTTGCAGTTGGCTTATTTTGTATTATGTTTAAAAGATTATTAATATGTACTTTATAAAGCATTGATGCATTATAAATTAGTTATAACCCAGTTATAGAAATACATGGAAAGTCAAACTGGTAGCTACAAACTGTCCCTCTTATAAATCATATATAATCTAAAAATGTACAATAATGTATTAGGGATGTGTCAAAGCAGTAGTGAAGTTTGCTTTATGACCTGTTCATAAATTATTTGAAACTGTCCATTTGACCTTGTGAACATTGCAAGCATTTCTATAACTGCTATGCATGATTAATGCTTTATAAAGTATATATTAATCATATATTACATATTTATAAATCATGAATAAAACATTAAGCATCTTATTATAAATTGTTACCATATAAAGATTGTCACTTATATTGTCATACAATCCGTTCTACGACTCCTGACTTCCGATTAACTGTTTTATTTTTTTTTAATTGCAGAAATATGTTCAAGTGAAGGATCATCCTAAAAAGAATTACCTTACTCTATATACATTCATTGTCTTTTGCTAGTTATTAATATCTCCATTGATATCTTGCTTTTCAGAAAAACAAGTGCATTGTGTTCTGGGGCAAGAAGCTTCAAAAATTAATAAACAGGAATAATCAGAAACAGATATTTTCTTGCTGAATGTATTACAGTAAAATATATCAAAATGTCTATTTTGTGATTACATGTCTTTATATGGGAATTTTCAAATGGTCACTGTAGACCAAAATGCCTTTCTTTTATTCTGAAAGCACTGTATTTTTTAAATAAAAAAGAGACAGTATACATCAGAAAAAAAGCATGTTCTCTATATTTATTTCCCTGTTAAACATAGTTTTAGTAAAACTATATGAATGTATTGTATATTTAAAAACTAAACTTTTAATATGCTGCAAACACTATACATTCAGCAATATTGGAAGCAAATCTGCTGTTTCATTCTCAATCCATTTAAAATATTTTCACATTAAAAAAAAATACCTTTAATGGCCAACAAAGTTCTGTTTCTGAACATAACCATGTCGGTGGAGGTTACAGCTCCACACAAATAGATCCCGGCATCAGATGAGGCGATGTCTGTAATGTGCAGAAGCAGCGTGCCGTCTCTGCTCCCCACTGTGAAGCGTTTCTTCAGCAGGTCTGTAGTGTGTATGACCTCTCCCGAGGCGTGGAACAGTCCCAGTAGCAAAGTCATTGGCTTCCCAAAGTCTTGCTTCAGCCACACGTGAGCCGGGCTGCCCCGGGCCGCGCTGCACTGCAGAGACACAGAGTCCCCGAGCGAGGCAGTGAGAGAGAGCGCAGGCTGCAGCAGCCGGGACACCATCACACCTGCAACACATACATTATATTATATATTTTGTTATGTTTAAATTGGAAAGAATAAGTTAGCAGATTATCAACAGTACAAATCTCAAAGGTTCTGTGCTCCAGTACATAGACATAGACATAGACACATGCATGTCATTTTCTGAGACAAAACACTGTAGTTTGAATTTACAAGTAAAAGAAAATCCTTGAAATTAAACTCTTGATGCTGCATGTCTGTGTGTGTTTGTTCCTGTAAAAAGCAAAACAAGATCGCATTTCAAACACAAGTCAGGGTGCACTTACACAACCTGCAGAAAATCATAGACGAGCAGTGTCTTCTCATCATGAGTGTCTGACATGAACACAGACAGATCTGTGTGATATAAGAGCGTCTATAGGTCTCAGAGTGAGAGACATGGGCAGCAGAGAATCAGCTGCAAGAAGCATCCTGTAGTCTACAGACAACTCTAGACATGTGGTTATTTAATTCTCTAAAGCACTTCAATTGGCAGGTAGACAGGAATTTCTCAAACAAATCTCAATTAGCGAAAGTTTGGAAACAAAGCACTGACTGCAGCGTTAGCAGTAATGTCTGTCTCTGGACATGAAACAAATGAATGATAGAGATGGCAATTAAATTCAAGTTCAGCTGGAACAGAAATCACAAGACAGAGGCAGACAGACAGACAGATTGGTAGATAGACTGATAGACAGATTCTTCTGAATTCCTATAACATATAACCATTGTTACAGCACAGGGGGACGAAGACAACATACATGACTCTTCTCACACGGCAGGAACACAGTGCAGAAACAGCCAGGGGTCCGATGGAGCATCTGTCACTGGTACCCCTGACCTGGGCCTGACCACAGCTCAGAAACAGCTGTTGCTCAAAAAGCTGAGGAAACGTGCAGGCTGTTGTTATCTGTATTCAACACAATGTGCTTGTAGGAAACATAAAAAAACATAAGAGCTTTGTGTAACGATCCATGGAAACAGGTCCATCTACAGCCCAGTGTGTTTTATTAGAAACAGAAGCATTGTCCAAACCAGTCTGTCTGACTGGTTCAGGAGCGTCCAATCCCAGCCCATCAGGATGTCACAGTCTTCCAGGTTGTCCCTCAAGTACCTGATCAGATCGTTTGCTCAACTGGAATTTAATAAACTTCATATTTGATTTAATAATGTAAGACCCCATGCGACTGAAGGCAACTTTGCTTAATAGAAATATTAATTATAGTATAGTATGGTTTAGCCCAGCCCTGCCCAGTCCAGGACAGCAATGAACAGAGACACAGAGCCGAGGCCGGGCCTGTCTGCTCCCTGCTGTGTGGGTCACAGTGCTGGACTGGAGTGACGTGTGAACTGTGCTGTCCGGTCCGACAACAATTTAACTAGAAGAAACTAAACTGGACAGTGTTTTATATCATTTATTTGTATTTTGTATAAAAAAAATGAGTGATTGCTTTACATCAGTAAATATGTGCCTGTGGACAGGGCCTCACTGACTCAGATTAAAAAGACATTCACACAGGAAACAAAATCAGACTAAACCAGCAGAGCACCCAGCACCTACACTCACACCCACACTGACACTCACACCCAGCACCTACACTCACACCCACACTCACAATCACACCCACACTCACACCCAGCACCTATACTCACACCCACACTGACACTCACACCCAGCACCTACACTCACACCCACACTCACACCCAGCACCTACACTCACACCCACACCCACACCCAACACCTACACTCACACTCACACCCACACTCACACCCAGCACCCACACCCAAAACCCAGCACCTACACTCACACCCACACTCACACCCACACTCACACCCAGCACCTACACTCACACCCACACTCACACTCACACCCACACCCAGCACCCACACCCAGCACCCAGCACCTACACTCACACCCACACTCACACTCACACACACACCCAGCACCCACAGTCACACACACACCCAGCACCCAGCACCTACACTCACACCCACACTCACACTCACACCCAGCACCCACACCCACACCCAGCACCTACACTCACACCCAGCACCCACACTCACACTCACACCCAGCACCCACACCCAGCACCTACACTCACACCTACACCCAGCACCTACACTCACACC